>NW_011888798.1:5469748-5479786 GCF_000151845.1 Pteropus vampyrus | reverse complement strand
GCACCTGGTCTTCCTAGGTGGTCTCCCATGCAAGTACTAATGGGCCCAACCCTGCTTAGCTTCCAAGATCAGACAGGATTGGGCTTGTTCAGGGTGGCATGGCCATAGACAATATAATTCTCTAAATCTAACGAATCAAGTATGATTTTCCACAACAAATTAAAATGCATTTTAAGAAAATATATGTTTCTCTAATTAAAATATGAAATTATTTTTCTAAGTATTCTCACTTCCATTTTGATATTTGCATCCTTTGTAGCTCATGTATATTTCCTAAGAAAAGCTTACTCTAGGTTTGCATTAAGAAAACTGCCAAAATTTGAGATGAACTCTAATAGCCTAAAAGAGAACATAAAGCTGGATCCTGTTACCAGGCGAGTGCACAGAGCTTCATCTTTCAAAAAACACTGCCATTGCAGTGGATCTCTTGTAAAATTCCATGAAAGAGATTTCCCAGACTCGACTCCCTCAATAATGGTATAAAAAGAAAAAATATATTTTTGTACCATGTAGAACACCCAAGATACTAATCTGAGAAACTTACTTGTGCTGATATGATCAGACTTGCTGCTCTTTGGGGCTGGCCTCTCGCATTGTGTGCCTGACCAGTTGGTGGAACATCTAAGAAAAAAAAAATCAGTAAATAACAACCTACAAGGCCGGTAATGCAGTAACTTTAACCAAATGAAATGAAGGAGCCAGCCATCACAAATTAATGGACATTAGGTAAAGATTTATGCTAATTTCCTTTAGATTGTCAGTATGCTGAAGTTAACTACAATTGGACTTCATTGTTTAAATGCTTTTAAAATTTAGTTTTATAGTCATTTTTATTTATTCTATGTTAAACTAAAAATTGGCATATTTTATAGCAAAATGGTAATCTTAAGGCAGTAATTAATTTGAGAAGTCTTAAAAATTACAAATAATCACTGTAAAAATTTTTACTTTTCTAATCAGAAAAAGGAAAGTATAGCACTTTCTCATTTAAAACCATACTTTTATTATCACGAAATCGAGAGAATATGCCCAAGGTTTTATTGGGAAGAGCTGTCTTCTTCATATAGACACTAGGACATTAGGATGAAAAGTCTAACAGAGGATTCAAATAATAGATCAGATTAAAATCCATTATTTAAACATAAATCGCAACTATATAATTAGTTAGTTGCATCAAATAAATGCTGAAATGGTTTGCCTATTGGCTAACACAAGATTTCTTTTTTCATCTCTCAGAGAAAATTCACAGAAAACCATTTAATTGCTTCAGTTCTTATTTAAAATGACTGTCCATATCAACAATAGTTATACAGAATAAAATAAAGACTTCCAGAGCCATTCAAAGTACATCTTTCTGGGCACAATGGCTAAACTAAATAACTGCAATTTGAAGGCCTCTGCCAATTCTGTCATAGTCAATTTAGATAGCTTTAGCTGTTTTCAGAACTAGTCTTCTGTGATGTCATGTGAATTATTTGAGATATTCATGAAGACAGTATTGGTTGCTCTAAAACATGGGCAAGTCTCGTAAAGTCATCATTGATGACAAACTCAAATCATGGGAAACAAAATTTTATTTCATAAAAGCATATATTAACTTCAGCACAATCGACAATATTGCTACTATTCAAAACTATCGTTATTTAATTAATGATATTATAAAACTATGAGTATGGAGCATGATTTAGGTGAAAATATTATATTATGATTAGGTCATCACATATATTGTTTTACTTTTTGTTTGGATTCTTTATAAAAAGCTTACATATATATTTTCTATACAGCACATTTATATATTACACTACAAGTAAATAATTAAAATAGATAAATTTTGAGGTCAAGTCTATGACTATCCATATTGCTGAAATGAGGTAATGGAATGAGCACATTTTCAAATAATTATTATAAAGCGAACAGTCTATAAAATCATTGATTTTTTAAAAAAATCATTTCTTCCTCAGTTGTAGTTTTGCAGATGAATGATCTAGAAAATTGTTCCAATTCTTCACAGTTTCTAATTCTTGACACAGTCCACAAATAAATCAAAATAACATGTTTAGTAAGACTTTGCAAACATGTCAGAGTGAATTCTGATCACTGCAAAATTCTTTTTGTTTTCTGTAGCTTTACACTTGTCAATTCTTTCTAATTGACCACTGAGAATGTTTTATAAGCTCCAATGAAAAGATTATACTTTAGTAATTTTATTATTTAGCTGATGCATACAAGGCTATTTTGTGGAATTATATTAAGTAAAATATCAAAATTTGCTCTTTACATTACCTTCTCTGATTCAAAGAAACAAGCAAACAAAATCTTAAATCAGGTTTCATGTTAAATAAGAGGAATGACTTGCGGTACATTTTTGTTATGTTACTGGAGACAAGAACTGGGGCTCATCATTACTGTGAGATGCTTGGAAGTCAGAAAATGAAATTCCTCAGGAATTAACGAATTAAATGCTAATGGATTAGATTATGTTCTGATATCAACATCATGTATTTTAGGTACTTTAGGAAGTTATGAAATATGCCTTTAGAACTTAAGAAGAGCAGAGAGAAATTTTTTAAAAAAGAAGATAAATGTACTATGATTCTTACTGCAACCTTTGGAATTATTTAAGTAGGATAGGTAGTATTTGTTAACAGTATTGATTAATTTTCTATTTTATTTATAACTTGGAACATAGTATTTATAATAGATAAAAGACGTCACCTACTAGTGGTCATAATGCTCTACTTTTTTAAATGAAAATACATTGAAATTCTTAATCTTCAGGGAATATTTTACATATTGAATACTGGCAATAACTCTCAAAGACTGTGATGAAGAAAAATTAATTTTAACAGTTATATATCTTAATCCATTGATAATCACTTTGCAATGCTCCCCATACTCCTTATTAAATAATATTTTATGGCCAAAGAAAAGATATGTTCCACTGTTCTACATTTGTCCTACTCTTAAAAAAATACTCTCTTCTGAGATATTAAATAAAATAGAAATTATCATTCTTGTTGCCTACTTTATAAAATTACTACTTAAGGCATTTGCTGATCCACGACTTCTTCTTCCAATGGTTGATTTAAGACCAAGAATTTTTATTATATTTATAGAAATTCATAAATCTTTATACTCTGAGTAGACTAAAATGATCAAAGCCATTAATTGCACAGCATTCAAGAATTAGAATGCATGTGGATCATCAAAATTTCCTATTTAATTTCTCACTGTATTATTTGCATAATTGTGCTAACTATAATTTCTTTGGCATCTGTCTCTTTTTCATTATTCCTCAAGCAAAATTCATAGTCATGTTTTGGTCATGTTTAATCTGTGCTGTTACAACTCACTGTTCCTCGCTATTCATCCTTGGTCAATTATGTTCAAGTTAGTCCTTCATGACCCTTCCCGCAATTTTTTTTCTCATCATCATAAACACCAGTATATCATTCTTTTTAAACATATCATATGTTTCGCACTGCCTTTAACCTTAGGACAACGAAAATCAGCTTCTTCTTCTTATGTTGATCACTATATCACTCTGAATTATTTAACATTTTAAACACTTCTATAAATTTTAATTATTGTTGGATAACTGAAAGATAGATAGATCCTTATTTAGTTAAACAATCGTTTATCTTTTTTTTCCTCACAACGTATGAAGATATTGCTCCTTGCAGTATCTCGAAGTCAATAGCTGCCTAGTAAAGAATTATTAACGTTCTTTTTGACTTCTCCCCTTCTATATGGGCCATTGACATTAAAAAGAAAGATTATTTACTGCTACATTGTTTTCTTAAATATATTCTTACAATTCCATTGTAGTAATATGTATAAAATGTTCTTAATTATATGTATAAAATGTTCTTAACTATATTTTATGACATTTCCTTTATGTTATAGATTAAACTATTTATTACCAAATTGAAATTCTGAAATTCCATATACCAGAGATTTTTCATTTAGCAACTTGGACTTGTGTTCAGAAATATGCATTTTAACAAAATGAGTATCATGCAAGCAATTCACAAATCACACTTCAAGGAATATTTGAGATAAATTACTACTATATTCCTAAAGACATTCTTTTTAGACCAAATATTCTTCAATCACTTTTTATTTATTTATTTTTTTAGGATGAGAACGATATGTATGATTGTTCAAAAAAGTAAATAACATTAGTAGAAATTCTTTACGTAATACCCGAAAAACTGAGTGTGCTTTTGTTTTTGGTAATTAATTCTTATCTGAATGTTACTATATGAAATGTATAGTTAGTTCATTTATTATGTCCTTAAAGAGTTTGTGGAATTATTGTATAGTTACAATATTATCTGTTTCAATTGTAATTTCCTGTAGCATAGGGGAATATCTTTGTGTAAAGGCAGTAGCTTAGCAAATATTACTAGGAAGCATAATAAACAGTTTTAGAATATCAAAATAAGTTTGTCCTATTTAAGGGGTAAAATATTTACAAAAAAATAGTTTTTACATTTAATTGCCTAAATCTGAGACATATAATTAAACTGTCCAAAATAATGACAGCTCTGAGGTAGTGGAGTGATTGTTACAAGGAGAACCGAAATCAGATACAAAATACTGAAGTTGTATTAAAATTTTAGGTATTGTCTTTCACTGTAACAATGATCAACTTGTGTGGACTACACATGTTATTTTGCAGAAATGTGGTCTAGAGTCTTCTGCCTTGTGAAGACCTCAAAACAAAATAATGAAATTAATATTTGTTCCCTCTTTTCATCAAATATAAAAGTCATGGGACTCTTCTAATCAAGGTAAAATTCAAAGGTGAACCTTAAAGCAATTTGAAATTGAATTTCTCCTCTTATATATATGTGGTAGACTGCTTGTTAAGCATAATGATGGAGACATTCAGAAAGAAAAATATTTCAATATACCCTTTTCTATCTACACAGAGGTAAAAATGCCACAAAGGAATTAAAGAAACCTTAGAAAACTTGTCATGAAAATTTTAGTGTTCTAAAGTCTCTTTAAATAATTTTTTTTAAATGATTACATTTTGAGCACCAGATTTATAGTATATTCATATACTATATGAAGAAAAATTAAGAGTCATTTGCAAAATTTTTTCTGATTGATTCTGAAAATTTCTTTTGTTGTTGAGTGAGTCATGACTACTTTTTCATGACATTTCTAACTTTGAAGATTTACACTCTACATAGCCCCCAGCACTTTTTATGCCCCCTCTCCTTGTAGATAGTATTGTAAAATGAAAAAAAAAAAATCATTGCATTTGGGACAGATATTTGGATATTTATTCACCTGTTTGTTAATTTTACTTTAAAATATTATTTCATGTTATTTTTTCCACAACCCTCTGAGATAAAATTATTGTATATATTAATATCATAATGATTCTTAATTTTTTCAAATGCCTCAAAAATTTTCTAACCTAACTTTGACGTGAAATTTTGCGAAAGGTTATTGAACCTTTCGCATGTGCTGAACTTTGTGCCATATACTAGGATAAGTATTTTCATATGAAAATACTCTTTAACTTCTATAATAATCTGTGAGTTGGAATTATGCACCATGTGAAATGAGGAATTGCATGTTCAAATGATTTTCCCCAAAGAACATAGCTAATAAGTGGTGGAATTAAAATGTGGGGTTATTATTTCATCATTGTTTTCTATGACAATGCCATGATTCTTCTAATTCAATACAGGAGTACAAATAAATGCTTTTCCTTGCTCTCTCATGCCCAAGAGAGTATCAGGCTCTTAATAAAAGTCAAATGTTGTCTGAACAAAAGAAAATAAATTCTTTTTTTGTTTTGTCCAGTAGTAAAGTTGTAAGAATTACCGCATCGGTTCAAACCTGCAGTCAGTAATGCTAAATATTCTGTCTCTGGCACTGACGGTTAGGGGCATGTTATTAAAGAATGATAATATCTTTCTAAATATCAACTTTCGATTTTGTGTTGGTTCCAAAATAATGTTCTCTATACAAATTTGACTGTTTCTTCTTAAATGGCAATAGCTAGGTATTATCCTGCTTTATTTTCTTCAAAAAGCTAAAGGTAGTATCTAAAATTTATGTTTGTTGTCATAAGTACACTGGATTCAACTATATAGTAATATAATGCCTAATTTAAAAATATTATATTAAATCATTGTGTTACTTAGTACTGATAGCATTAGGAAGACAAAATCAGTCTTACTTTAATATTAAGAGAATTTGGTCAGAAAGAGTTCTCGATTTTTGAGGAGTGTTAATGTGATGAAGTAAAAAAATAATAAGATGTTCAATACACTCTGACCAATAATTATTTTAGGACAAATAAAAATTAATAACTTTCAGTTGAAGTGGTGGCCATGAAAAAATAAAATTATTAAAATAGATTACTTAAAGTGATTTATTTTAAAAAGTAAGGAGAAACATAAAAGAAAAGATAAAATCTATTTTGCCAAGAAATTATCCATAAAAGAAAGTTTGTTAAAATTGGGTGGTTTAAGTTAGAAATGTTTAAACATAAAATTCTGTGCAGGCCACTTGAACAGAAATGACCAATGAAGTGTGAAATGATGATTGAATAAATATAAAAAAGTGAAATCTCTTGTAATGGAAAACTTTTACCATCTAGATATTCTCCAGGAAATTTTATTGAAAGCAGATCTGAAAGGCATAAGTGTTTTTTAGAATGAGTAGACAATTTCTATTGAACTGAATGTATTACATGCATCAACTGAGAGGGAAAAAGAACAATCATTAAATTAGTATTAAGTAATATAGTGGATGTAATTGAAGACATAAAAGTAGGCTATTAAATTGGAAACAGTGGTTACAATTTCATAACTAAAGATGTGGGGAAGAATGTATGCTGCAATATTAATAGAAAGTTCTATCTACATATTGCCAAGAAGAATGGCCAGTTCTAAAATTGGCTTAAAAACATATCAAACCATGGGAGGTGAAAATCTCTGCTTTGTGCCAGTCAAAGTAACTAGTTTATTACCTGAATATTTTATGTTTTAACACACAATATGAGTGAATAATAAAAGCTTTTTTTTAATAATAGAAAGTCCTTCCTGTGGTACCAGGTGGTACAATCCGAAATATACTACAATAAAGATGTCTGGCATATCCAGTTGCAGTTATTAAGTATTGTTAAGCTATATAAATCTTATTCAAATCGAGGACAATGGTAGGGATATCAGAAAGTATTATTACAAGATTTTGAGTATGTAAATAATGATAATATAAAAAATTTATGCCTTTTATTCTTAAATCAATGCTACTAATTAAACCATATGCATCTGATGCTTTTCTTGAAATCACATAAAGTTAATTTGGGATCAAATACTAGACTGAAAGTTGTTTGATATAGTTTTCTTGTCCCACCATGGAATATGAGCAAGAAATAAAACTCTGTTCTTAGAAGCATTTGAAATATGCGTGTGTGTGTGTGTGTGTGTGTGTGTGTGTGTGTGTGTGTGTGTGTGTGTGTTTTATAGCAGTAAAGTTTGGGGAAAGCAGTTTGATAAAGGGAAAAGTAATTTTAATTATTAAAGAGGTAATAATTACACAAGTAAAAATAATATGTAGTTATATTGTATTTGGTTTCTTTGTTTATTCTGATTTACTGTTTATATTAAAGCTCAAGAACATGACCCAAAATCAAGGGAAAATAATGTGACTACATCAAAGCTTCATAACAATCGCTGCCCAATATACAACTATGCAATAATTATTCTTTGTCAGGTAGTGTTACTTGTGCTCTTAAAGAGCAAACCAGACTTTAAACTTGTACAGAAAAATGTAATATCTCTATTCCATTATTTTTCCATGGCATGGCTAGCCTGGTGAAAGCTAGAACAAGCTACAACTTGTAAGCAGGGAACATAAAGGACAGATATTGATGTGACAGCTTTTCTTGGCCTTTACTATTCCAAAAGAGATGCACATTTCATATTTTGTGCTTTGATAATATGCCAAGGGGCACAAAACAAATAAGAGACATGCAATGACCTGACTCTTGAAATGCGGACAGCACAGACTACTAAAGTTGAATTACTCAATACCCCTGCTGAAGAACTGTGATTTGTTTGAAATCACTCATGACAATTTCCTTAGGCTCTTCTCAAATATTCTCTAAGGGGCTACAAGTTCACTAGCGCACATCGAATGCTGTTCATCCTGACAGCAGGATCAGTGAAGAGTAAATCGTGCAGTTTCTTTTCCACAAGGCCAATATTTTGAGAAACCAAGGCCTTAATTAGCTGTTGTAATATAGAAGAAGAATTTCTACCTTTTAAAAATTTGTGACAGAAACAGAACCTATAATCTTTTTCCCAAAAGCTCCAAAAGGCTTCTGTAGTACCTGCACATTTCCTTAGCTGTTTCTTGCCCTAAAGACTTAGAAAATAATACTGAACTTTTAATAAAATAACTAGATTGGAACAGTCACAAAAACAGGGAAAATAAAATGCCTAATCCAGATCATTCTCTTAATGAATGTCCCTTTGTTACTTATATATTCACTTTGCATCACACTGCATTTTAAAAATCTACTTCGAAAAAGTTCATAAAGCTAATTCCTGTGTCTATTTCCTAAGGTAACACAGTCCTTTCTTTCTCTGTTGTCCCTCATAGGACTTGAACTGGGCTCTACTTATCGCAGCTGCCTTTGCAGTCACTATTACTATGACTATCACTGAACTACTAATCTTTTAGTTATGCCATATTTTGCCTTATTTTCAATAACAATACTTTTTTTTTTTAATCGTACTTTATTTTTCAACTTCAAATTCCCAGAAGTTCGAATTATACCAGGTTCTTAGCATTTTATCTTTTATCTATTACAAGGGCTTTACAGTTTTACTTTACTTTTTTTTTTTTTTGAATGTTTACTATGTTAAAGACAATATTCTATGTTTTTCACATATATTACATTTCTTAATCTTCAAAACAATGTTAGAAAGTAGATACTATTAGCATTTTCGCATTACAATGACAAAAGAGCCAAATAGAAGAAAAAATAAAAAGCTAAACAAACTGCAATCCTGAGATATAATATCCTCTGTCACTTGTCTCTTCTTTGTGCCCTGTTTATCAATAAAAAAAAGTCTTTTTTTTAATATAAAAAACAACTTTATTTTCCTTTACATTTCATATTGAGATTCATTTTAAAATTTATTTTTCAAGTGCATGTTTTCTTATTCCAGCACCATGTCATCAAGACCTTTCTGAAATATCCATATGAGTATGATACTTCATATTTCAAATATTATCAGTGTTTCTCTACTGCTTGTAGAATAAATTTCAAATTCCTAGCTAAGCTTTCTATGTTCTTCCAAATTATGTCACTAATATTACTGTCCAATACTCATCCACCAGCACTGTTTACATTATACCAGTCAAATCCTCAAAGTCTCTGCCATATTTCTTCTTACATCATCTTTTTCTACAATATACTCAGAGGTCCTCAAGGGCAGGGACTATATCTCACTTTCTTTCTATTCCCTTTTCATTTTTGAGAAAGAATTCCCAAGTAAAAACAACAACAAACAAACAAAAGATGAGGAGAAGAGACAAAAAATGAATAAAATTAAGTTTTCCTAATTATTTCTGGTGAATTCAGTCATTTATTTAGTTCTTTATTTAAAGAGATATTTTACCTGAGTTTTAGAACATTCAGGAAATATCCTGTTGTACTTTTAAAAAGTATCATAAAAATTAGAAAGATAGTCAAAAATTATGATAAAATAAATCCCTTTCTAATTTTTTCTGACTCTGATAGGTTTTGACGATTTATTAACAAAGTAAAATATGATATTATAATGGTGATAGAAAGATGATGTCAGTCTGTCAGATCTCACAAATACAATACAGGTGCCAAGGTATTTTTTTAAGCAACAATGTGGCAAAATAGGTAATTCAGACAGAACCTCTTACTTGAAGAAATTTACAGTATAACTGAGAAAAAGAGACATGTAAATTGAAGAAGGCCATGTTGTAGAACAAGCAGCATTCCAAGGCTAAATTCATAGAAAT
>NW_011888798.1:5457933-5468918 GCF_000151845.1 Pteropus vampyrus | reverse complement strand
ATAAAACCGTAGAAAAAAATTAAACATAAATATTTAATTGTGACCCAAGAATATTATGATTAGCTCCTCAGTTATTGTATATTATTAACAACAGATTCTGTTAGTCTTAATTTTGTGGCTAATGGGAATCTTCGTCTTCTCTGGGTCTTCATAGATATTTCAGAAGAGTTTGAGGTAACTGTATTTGGGGTTATAACTAATTTAATTTCAAACCAGTTTCTAAACAAAAGTTCAAATAGGTCTTAGATTTAAATACACATGCTCTGTAGTCCTGTGTATTTGAATTTGTGAACAATTAGTCCAAACTCACCATTTCACAGACAAAGTAAATGTGACACCAAGAGATAAACTAACTTGTCCCAAATTATTGCTAGTTTGATTCATAAAGTCTATACTTTTGGATGCAATATTTCTACTTTTGGGTGTTAATCTTAGAAAACTAATGAGACACAAATTAAGATATTAACACACATAAGTTTTTACTCTTAGACAAAAATAGTTAACAAAAGAACGAAACACACACACGCACACACACTCCATAATTAGTAAATGATATATAGTTAAGTAAATAAAGTAAGGAAAATCTAGACAATGGAACATTGGGAAACCATTGTGAATAAAAGCATCTAATTATTCACACTGACATGGAATGATGTTCTTAAGAATTGCAAAGTAAATAAACATAAATGAGCATTTATCAGTTTAGTACAGAATACTCTACTAATGTATATTTGCATAAAGAAACTGAATGCATAGTATCCAAATATAACAATGGTTATTACTAGGAAATGTGGGTATTTAAAAAACTATCAGAATTATTAATTTTTATTTCTAAAATATCCATAGTCTAATAAAAAATAATGCCTATAAAAATATGTTTAATATTGGCATTGAGGGGTTATTTTATTCTAGTTTGAGAGGAAATCTTTAGATCATTCCCTATCAAAGTCTGTCCAAATAAAAAAAGTGTTGATTTAGTTGTATTTTAGTTGATTTAATAATATAAAGACTCCTTAGTAATTTCTCAAAAAATTATAGTGTGAAGAAAAGTCAAATAAAAAAAATGCAACGTATACAAAACCAAATATGAAGTTTTTATGAAATTTGTGACTAATTACAATGCTAAGATCTCAGCCAGGAGCTGCTTGCCAAAAACAAAAGCTAGAGTTTGGGATTCCCAAAATATCTTCAGCAAGTTACCTCAAATAAAACCATATGCATAGGGTATAACCATACCACCAAGATTGAAAGATAGAAGTTAATTATAAGTCTAGAGTTATAGTCACGGTAAAATCAAAGCAGACATTGAGCACCTAGAGGCTTTAAACAGGTTTTCAGAGTAATATTATATGTGCTCATACGACATGTCTTTACTATGGAAGTTTTTATATGTACATACTAGAACCATCTTCCTAAAGAAAAAAAAAAATCTAAGGCTTAGAGAGTCTTATAGGCCACATCAAAAGTCATCAGAAGAATGAGTATATAAATCCAGGTAGCATGACTGCAAAATCTTCTCTTTCCACTTACTGTATCTTGCCATAGAATCAAGAAAGCTTTCTTACTATCTGTTTCACTTTGATAGTGATGATGCCAGCCAATAAATGGATCCCTCTGGTACTGTTAATACAGGAGACTCATGTGTACAGAATCAGGATTTGAATCTGTATTCAGAATCCAGACAATAGAAGAAAGATCTCTACAGAGAAGAATCCCTGACTTCCTCATTGTCCCCTACTATATTTTTTCATGAATCTCTAAGCATTGATTTATTTCCAGGAGAAGTTTATGAGCACATTTCAATATCTCCTTGGTCTTCAATGGGATGGGTCAACATGGAGAAGGATTGCTGTGCCTTAGAAAATTTATAACTAAACAGAAGGTGTGCAAAGGTGGGAAATTCTATGAAAATATTATTTGTAACAGAGAGGCCAACAGTAGACTCCCTAATGGAAAATATATGTGGTGATTGTTTTAAT
Organism: Pteropus vampyrus; assembly: GCF_000151845.1. Lineage (NCBI taxonomy): Eukaryota > Metazoa > Chordata > Mammalia > Chiroptera > Pteropodidae > Pteropus > Pteropus vampyrus. The sequence continues at coordinate 5,466,939 of NW_011888798.1, read as the reverse complement.
TTGCTAGGTCTTCCATAACATAATACCACAGACCAAGTGACTTAAATAACAAAAATTTATTTTCTCACAGTTCTGAAGGTTATTAACTTAATTACCTATTTAAAGGCCAGATAAAGTCACATTCCAAGGTACTGAGGGTTAAGGTTTCAACATATGAATTTGTGGGGTACACAATAAGCCCATAACACTTATCCTCTGATCTTTCAAAATTCATGTCCTTCTTGCATACAAAATACATTCAGCTCATCCCAATAGCCCCCAAATTTTTAACTCATTACAAAAGGGAGAAATTGTAAAGAAGAAAAGGTCAGAGGTCCTAAATAAGTCTGAAACCTAACACAACAAATTCTATATTTAAGGCTCAAGAATAATACCTCTGCGTTTGATTCTCTGTCCTCTGGGACCAGCAGGGTGGAGCCCTACTTTCTGGGCCCACTGGGGTGACAACTCATCACTACCTCAGTTGGGGGCAGAAGCTCCACTTCTGAGGCCCTGGACAGCAGACCCCAAGGCTCTGGGCAGAATCTCTTTTCTCTTGGCCCTGGAGATGGCAGACTGACCTGGTGAAACTGAGGAGTTGGCCCTGCCCTATGGACACCTGTACCCTCTAGAATCATGATGACAGTGGCAGCTCTGCCTGATCTCTGAATTGCCTTCAGGGTCATTCTTCTCTGTTCTTGAAGTATAATGCATGTTTTCAGCAGATAGCTCTCTTGGCACATCTTGTAGAATCTCAGAAGTCCGCCTGCTTTTCTTCCTTTTTTATCTGCCTCTATCTCCATCAGTCCAAATAGACAACATTGATGGTAACAGGGTTGACTTGATCCATGAATCGGGTCTGGAATCTTTTTAGAGCAAACAATCATCCATCCACGCCCTTGATATTTTTTCCAGAACATATTTTCTCATCTTTTGCAATATGAATAAATTAAGAATTTTCCAAATTTTCAAGGTTTTTTTTTCACTTAATATAATTCCTTCAATTTATCTTTCTTCTCTTACATTTTACTATAAATTACAAGGAAAAACTAGGCCACACCTTTAATATATTTTGTTTTACTTCGAAATCTCCTCAGCTAAATATTTAAGTTAATATTTTGTAAGTTTTATTTTCTACAAAACACTAGAAAACAATCCAGACAAGTTTTTTCCCATTTTATAAAAATCACCTTCGCCCTAGTTTCAAATAACATGTTCCTCATTTCCATTTGAGATCTCACCAGAAGAACCATTAATGCATATATCTCTACCAATAGTCTCTTCAAGGCATTCTAGGCTTTTTCTAACGTGTCTCAAAACTCTTCCAGCCTCTATCCATTACTAGTTCCAAAGCCGCTTTCATAATTTTTAGGTACTTGTTACAGTAGCACCCCACTCCAGTATCAAAAGCTATATTAGTTAGCTATGGTTGTCATAAAAAAAATTCCAGAGCCTGAGTGGCTTAAACAACAGACATGTATTTTCTTACATTCTGGAAGCTACATGTCTGAGATCAAGGTGTCAGCTGATCTGGTTTATTCTGAGATCTCTTTCCTTGGCTTGCAGATAGGCATCATTTTGCCGTGTGTTCATATCATCATCTCTCTGTACGTGTGTCTGATGTCTTTGTGTCCTAATTGCCTCTTTTTATAAGAAAACCAGCCATATTGGACTAGAGCCCACCCTAAGGACTCAATTTTAACTCAGTTACATCTTTAGAGTCCTTATTTTCAAATAGAGTCCCATTCTGAAGTATTAAGGGGCTAGTGCTTTAACATATGAATTTAGAAGGGACACAATTCGGGTCATTACAGTAACAAAAAGCAAAATTTGTATACATACGTAATGTGTTCGTGCGTTCATGTGTGTATATATGTGTAAGTTAATTTTATGTGACAACTTGAATGGACTAAGTAAGGGATGCCCAGATAGTTGGTAAAGCATTGTTTCTGGGTGTGACTGTGGAGATGTCTCTGGAAGAGATTAGCATTTGAATCTGTAGGCTAAGTAAAGATCACCCTCACCAATGAGGGTGGGCATAATTCAATCTATTGAGGGTCTGAATAGAAGAAAAAGGCAGAAAAAGAACACATGCACTCTCTCTGCTCGATCTGAGGCCTCTATCTTCTCTTGCCCTCAGACATCAACACTCCTGAATTTTGGAACTTTGGACTTGGACTTACACCATCAGTTCCCATGGTTCTGAAGCCCTCAGATTTGAACTGAATTCTCCAGCTTGCAGATAGTAGATTGTGGGACTTTTGACCTTCATAATTACATGAGCCAATTCCTACAATAAATCTGCCTGTCTGTCTGTCTCTCTTTCTCTCTCTCTCTCTTTCTCTCTCTCTCTCTCTCCTCCATCTCTCTCTTTCTCCCCTGCTCTCTATAAGTGTGTGTGTGTGTGTGTGTGTGTATTAATACAGCATAAAGAAAGCAATACTGCATAAGAGTTATAACTAGAGCATGGAATTTAGAATCAAACAAGAGTCACTTGAGTCTTAGATATCTACCACTTCCTGCTATATAACCTCAGGTTATGATCTGTAAAATAGGGATAACAACTAGATAATAATAATGATAATATAATTATATAATATTCTAATTTTATACATAAAATGTGTAAAGTGCTTAAGGCAGTACTTGTCACAAAATATTTGCTAAACCAGTTTTAATTATTAATAATTCCCCTTCCAAATTTATACAAGTTCTTACCCATAGGTTATCAATAAATATTTGGTTAATGAATTAATGAATGAATGATAACAGAATGCAATTATCTTTATTGTGCTTCTTTTATGTCAAGTGATTTGAGGAATTCAGTGAGCATTATTCCTGGCATGAGAATTAATTTTAAGGCACAGAAAATCAAGGCACAGACAAAATTTTCATAAAGCCAGATGCAGATAGAGATAAAGATACATAAAAGTAAATGGTGTTTGTACTAACCCTCTCCAATTAATATTTTTTTCCTGGCTGAATTTATTAGATAGGCTGATTATCACTTTAAAAGTTCAGGTGTCTCTGATGACACTTGGTAAGAGTGAAAAATGGAAGAGAACATTTTTGTAGGCTGCTATGCCCATGAGAGATACTTATTCTGGTGACACAAGGACATTCTCTGGAAAGGCCCTGTCCCGGGAAGGTAGGGTGGGCCTGAAATGTCATGTGTACTTTGCCTGGGAATAATGAGAGAGGGACAAGATGAATGAACATTAGACCTCAAACCAGGCATTGCCAGTGTCCAAAAAATGAAGTAACAAAAGAAGCTAAATCAATATTTAGCCAAGGATCACTCTGGATTTACAAACTCTGAAATATCCATAAATCTATTGTCCTTAGTATTCTTTCCTACAATTGTATTGCTCTGCTTCTAGCCCTCACTACTTTTCACCTGAAGTGTTGTCAAACCTTTTGATGTAGGGTCCCAGCAGCTGATCTCTAGGATTTTCTTACACATGCTGACAAATGTAACCTTCAAAAGCAAACTCCTTCAGCACAAGCCTCTGACTCATATCTCTTTGGCTATTCATTCTTTTCAGGATCCTATGGAACCCCCTAATTTTGACATAAATTAAATTCTAATTTGCCTTTCTAGTTTTGTTGCCTTACACCCCTCCTCTTGCCAACTCTACAGCCACCCTTAACTGGAGCTATATTAAACCACTCACGGTTCCCCAAAGACGCCATTAAGTCTCCTATCTGTGTCTTTGCTTATGTTATCCTTTCTTTTCAAAACGCTCTTCCCGCCATCACCAAACTACATGAATTACATGAACAACAAAGGTTGTTTTTTCTGTAGTCTTTCATACATTCCCATTTCTCATTCTTATTGAGTCATTTGTCCTACTAAGACTCCCAGCAGCTGATCTCTAGGATCTGTTATAAATTTTTCCTGTGATTATTTTAATCACTTCCCATATTCTTTCAACTATTGTCTAAAGAATGATATTTTCCTGAAGAAAAAATAGGTGATCATGAATAAAACTGCAGAGTTTTTGTAATGAAAGACTTGAATTTTAATACAGTTGTGCTTGAAAACTATTATTAGGTACACCACGACGGGGCAATTATTAGGCACTCATAAGGGCTTCTAGTTATAATCTTGGGAACTAAAAAGTATGTCAGATAGGATCCATCTTTAAAACTCAAATAAAAATTAGAAAATAGCTTTCATTGTGATGAACATTGATAGTTTCCCCAAAGGTGTTCTATGAAATTTATCAGAGGAAATGAGTTTGTTATGAATAAGTTGAATTAAGAAATAATTGTTTAAACTATTAAGAAATGAAATTTCTGAAATTTTTTAGCATGTACATATTTCTTCTGTAAAGAAGTCTCATTGATTAAGGAAGACAGTTCTCAGTAAAATTTTTGGAAACAAAATAACATATTATTTCAATAGTACTTGAACAGTCAGTTACTAAATAAAAACCACTATTCCAAATAGAGTGTAGAGTATATACTAGAGTCTAAAAACACCTGCTTCTGTACTTCTCTAATTAAAAGCCACTAGTCTAGCAAATGTATTTTTATTAGCTTCATGAGCTTTTTCATTTCCCCTGTTATATTTCTAGACTTTCTAGCTGACTGTGGTGCATACAATCGTCGGTAAGCGAAGCAAAGGTTAAGTGTGTATGACACAGATGAGCCCCGAGATTAAGTATACACTGTGAAATGCATGTGGATGTTCATGATTTAAGCCAATGAACTGTGGCCCAAAATGATGTCACACGAAGCAGAGCAGTAAGTGGAAGGTTAAACCTACTTGCATCTTGGCTCATTAAACGCAGTTAAAGTGCAAATCCCCTCATTCTGACAGTAGTGATCACAAGGGTTCTCTTTCTGGTCACAGCGCTGACTTTTAAACCCCACAGAGCATCTGCAGAATTTCAGTAAAATATAGCTAAATAAAGCATCTGATTTTTTATTTTTTTGCCAAATATGTTTCAAATTTATTTCATAAAGGGATAGTTAACAGAAGAATAAAATTTTTCTCAGGTATGCTCACTTCTCTCTCTGAAACATTCATCACATGCTACTCTGACAAGGTGGGATACAGAACACAGACTTGGTACTTATGTGGGCATCATCCTTCTGGTCAAGCAGTAATAAAATATTCAAAATAGAAACCAAATAAGCTGAATGATTTTATTTCAAACTGCCCATTCTGGACAATTGGGTATTTTGGAGGAGAAAATATTAAATTCCAGATTTTCTCAGGAGCAGAGAATCTCCAACATTTTCCAAATATTTAGAAACCCAGATTTGAGTTAATGTATCTAAAGAAGCAAGGGATTTAATAGGTCTACATAATACAACATTCTAAACCTGATACGGACATCAAATAGTATTTACACTTGAAAAGATACCTCAGATTTGTTTGAAAAGAATGGCCTTAACTACCAAAGCGTTCATAAATGTGATTGTGCTGGGTTTCACATGTCTGAACAGGGTTAATGAAATTAGAACAATTTTCGACATTTCTGTTTAAAGATCTATGAATGTCTGAAATGGGTATGATGCTAAGAATTGAATGAGCTCCTTATAAAATCACTAGCAAATTGATGAAAGAGAAGATTCTGTAGCACATGAGCCAATGAAGGACAATACCTGATCAGAGATGTCCATGAAACATTCATTTAAAATGTATTACCCCTAAGAAAGGAGAACAATAGAGCAGGGATTCCGTGTGCATACAAATTCAAATTATTAAATGCCCACGACATTATAAAATACTCACAGACACATGGGTACATTTGTCTCAGGGTCCAGCTGGCATGTGCCACCATTGTAACAGTAGCCATCACATAACTGACAGCTAGAGGCAATCTTTCCATTAGTACAGCTGCAGCAACAAAGAAAGAAAAAGAGATTATTGTTACTGACATTATTATTGTTGAATACTGACTCTCTGCAAATGATAATACTTATCATAGAGGAGTAATACAGAGGCTAGCTATAAGTAACTTTTCAGAAAGGCAGACTAGCTGAAAGCAATTTATATATATATATATATATATATATATATAAACTGTTATAAACTTCAGACTCCATATTTTGTAAGAAAATATAGGTATGAGGTTATTCTATAGAACTTGTATCCCACTGCTTCTCTCTGAATATGTATTGTAATTAATATCAAATTCTTTTTGTTCTAACAGGAAAAACGTAGAGCAGTTCATTACAAAAATAAACAGTAATGTTATAAGAACGATATGCAATATGGCAACAAAGTAATGAGGTAGGCTTACTTGGAAAACCTATGGAAATTATTTTAGTTTATAGCACATTACATGTCTAGGATAAGAATAAACACTATGGCTATTGCTACATGGGAAAACAAGCTTATTAATAATAAGAAAATACATACATTTCTTATTTATCATGTTATATTTTTAAATACATACATACATACATACATACATACATACATACATACATACAATTAGATTGGACATTAAAACTGTTGTGAGAACAGAGACAAATGTATTGAAATTCTAAATTATCAAGGGACCTCTTCTATCAGAAGTGCGGTAATAGAATCATGCAAGCCTTGGCCCAAATCAAAATTACAACAGATCCTGCTCATGTTCTTCTTATGAAATCATATCAGTACTAGGTGCTATTAAGCAATCAATGGTATCACAATAAATCTGGACATAACCTTGACAAAGAAATCAAGCTGTAATACCATTGATTGATCACTTTGATCCTTTCTATATGATGGATATTTATTGCTGTACATTTATCAAAGGATAATTCCCAATGATAGGTTAGATGCCTGAAATAATTGGTTGAAAATCCCGTAGTTCATTTATTCAGCACATATTTATTTGACCTCATGTGGCTGGTAGGGCTGCTGGAAATGCATGAAATGCTTCTAACTTTTCCAGGTATTTAACTTAAATATATTTTTTAAGAGCCTGGATTTTCAAATCACATTTCTTTTCAAGATGAACAGAAGCAATGAGTCAACTATGTCCTCATTGTGGAATGGAGATATATGAAAGTGGAATCAAACATGGGGAGGGAGGCAGGGGCTTAAAGTTTTCAAGACTTAACAGGAAATATCACAACCTTTGTAAACTACAAAGGCATTCAAATATTGTCACAAAGTGAGTCAAGTACACATTTAGCGGGTGTCTGATACATTAAATGGCTCAGGGAGACTTTTCCTTGCCCTCCATGCCTAGCCTCCTCAAAAATCAGAAAGTAGAAAGTTATGAATTCTTGTTCCATCAAAGAAACAATGTCAAAGAGAAAATTTGCTCATTATACGTTAAAAGATTTCTCACAAGAAAGATAAGTAAACATGAAAAATCGGCTTTTAAAAGAGAAACAAATTCTAATTATTAATTGCTTTTAAATTTCTGCTCCCAAGAATTATAATAGATGTTGCGTTTTTCCTAAAGGCTTTATTTGAATTCTAAGATAGAAATTTGTAGATATTTCAAATGTGAAATACAAATTATCTAATTATAATGCATCAGAGTACAGTTCATATTTTAATGTAAATTTTCATTATAAGTTTGTTTCCTAAAGACATATGTGATACACATATACACACACACACAATTTGTGATTTTTCACTTTCCAAACTTGTTCAGTACAGACAAAGAATTCCTATAACAATATCACAAAGGTATTATTTAGGCAATTCAAAATTATGATCTGGTCTTTCTTAATTAATATTTATTTAGATTTCCCAAAGAGAAAAAAATATGCAATTAGTTCCATTGTAAAGATTGTGCTCATGATACTTGACAGTATCTATTCTAGGTGAGCTTATAGGCTGTGTGCATTAGAAACACACCTGGCTATTTGGAATCACAAGTATATAAGCAGCTTGAAATTTCTAATTTAAAAGATTTACTTTAACTTAGTTGTGGTTTTGTTCTGGTATCAGTTCTTTACCTATGGAATAGAATTTCCAACATTACTGTAAACTTTATTTAATGCTAAGATGAAATATATCATAGAAATGAAAAAAATTTGTCTAATAAGTCTCAGAATACCCAAAGAATCCTGTTTGTATTGTCATGCTCATATGTTTTATTGTCTGTCATATCAAACAATTATTATACATCTATTTTTTAAACTTCAACTACTACTCATTGTTATTTTTTTAAATTTTTACATATATTTTTCCAAAAAGATCTTTTAAGAGTCAAGAACTATAATGTTGAACTTCAATAGCCTTCTCAGTTTACAGGCTCTGGTGTTTCTAGGTTGGCAAAACCAATTTTATATAGCAGGCAGCACTGAGGGTGTTAAGAGTCCTACCCTTCCTTCTTCATGTGAAACTTCTCCAGGTAACAGAAACATGATGTGTGTCTCTGCTTGAGATTTTCTAAGTTTAACTAGGAAACTGTGGCTCACAGCCTTTCTGTGTGAATAAAATGGGGTTGTAAAGAAAATTCTACAGCACGTTACTGATATGGTACATTAGACATGAAGAAAAATGTATACCCGCTAATTGAAATAAAGTTCTGTCATGCTAAAGTTTTATCACAAAGAACTGATGAGCTTAATAGGCAAACATGATTTTGGTAGTTTATGTGAAAATGCATTTTGCTTTTATGTACTTATCAACGGCACATATTTATAATTAGTCATATTTTCAATTACTTTACTTAAAAAATAATGTACCTTCCAATGAACCAATTTGAGGTTCTGTGTAAATGTCATTTATAGTAACACAAATCATATTTAGAGTAAATTCTAAAATGAGAGTAAATAAAAAAGAAAAAGTTGATGCTATCTGTAATAAAATTTTATTGGGCTTTGTCTGACAGAGCAACATAACTCAGGCCTGGCACCCTTGCAGAGCTGACGAGGAGAAGCTGTGGCAGGAACACTTCATGGCACGCTTTTCCATCTCATATTACCATTTATTATACGCCTGAGCAAGGCAAGTGACAGAGTCCAGTCCTTTATAAGATTTTCTTTTGAAAGGTTGTTAAAAGAAGTTTGGAGTAAGGATTGATCTCTAACCTCAGAGGCATAAACTTTTTTCATGATAGA
>NW_011888798.1:5454682-5457533 GCF_000151845.1 Pteropus vampyrus | reverse complement strand
TACCTTTTGGGTTCAATGCTTTTATAAATTAAGCTGGATGTCCACTTACTTGCAAAATATATCGTCACTGTCTTTATTTATAATGCAGTGTCCCCCATGGCACCTTATACATTTGTCAACCTCACATTTTGGTCCTTCATAGCGTGTTGGACAGACACATTCAACACTTCCATCATCTCCAATGGTACAGGATTCAGAATTCACACAGTAGTGGTGACACACATCTTGGAAGAATGCACAACAGGAAATAAAATTATATTACAAGATATTTTTATTCAGCCACAATAAATGTTACAATTTATTAATATTTCAAAATGGTCAATTAGTAGGTAGATTAGTTTACAAAAGCAGCTTATAATTACATGTAACTGAATTCTCTAACAATGCTTTTGATTCCTCTTTTTGCCTGAAGTGGGCATCAATTCATCTGGCTAAGAGGAGATAGGTTATATTGATAAAACACTAGCTGACAAACTCTTTTGGTTCTGAATTTTAAAATTTAAATTGAAAAAGGTTTTTAGCTTTTCTTCTAATGAACAATATTACTATTATTCTGAAAGAAGCAGAAATGCTCAAGATTTCTTTAGATGTCATTTATCATTGTCTCTTCCTGCACCTCTTTTCATCTAGAGAACAGGGTAGTGTGAGGTGAATGAGAGCTTTCAACCTCTGCACCATGCCTTGGTGTAATGGAAAGAAGACTTCTTCTATATGTTCCAGAACAAGCTCAGGTATTTTCAACACCTGGGCAAGTGAGCAGAGAAGAGGTGTACCTCTCTAAGAAAAAAGCTGACTGGGAAACTCCCTCATCTATCATAGATGGTAAGTGGTAACACAAGTCTAGGCTATTGTCTTCCTTCTAGGTGAGAGCCTAACATCCCTATCAGTCAGAGGGAAAACCTCCCAGTAATGTGAGCCCTTTGTTTAGGAAGACATTTCTTACTGAGCATTACAGATAATTTTCTCAACGAAGGAAGACTTCTTCAAATATTTATTTCTATACCTCTAGAATATGAGAAATGAACAAAGCCCATTTAATATAGTAATCATACTAACTCTATAATTGAATATTTGCTTCAGTCTTTTCAAAAGCAGACCAGTTTATATGTATGTTTATATATGAATATATTATAATTTATCACATTCAAAATATTGAAACTGATAATACAAATAATCTTAAATGAAATAACTGATTAAATTGATCTCAGTCTTTGTGTTTAGAAGCTTCAATTTCCTTTTAGCAACCTAATTGTGAAGAAATGTTAAATGAGATTAGGTGAGATAAAAATCACAATTTATAAACTTTAACCTACTGTAAGACAGTTATAGTGGATGTGGCAAATTAAAACATAATTTATTATTCTCAAGTTTGTATATTTATTGAACCCTCTATTAAATCAGACAGAAATTAAATTTATTGACAGGCTTTCTTCATATTTATGTATATTAATTTCATGCAATCTTGTGCTTTCTGTTTCATTATGCCAAGTACCCACATTGAGATACAATGCTTAAGTCTATTAATATGGGTTTTGGCTATATTTAAGAAAAGTAGTACTTTCAAAAGATGAGAGACTTGATGATATAAAAGTTAAGTCAATGTTAGTATTCATCCATTATGATGTCTATTTGTAGTTGTTCTAGGCTTGGCAAGTATAATGTATATAGCACATATGCTATGTTAATTTATGAAAAATATACTAGCAACAGCTTATATGATTATCTAGTACCATCTCTTATTCAATGCAGAAATCTCTAAAGAACAACTTTCACTGGTCAGGTTGCTGGATATCTCTTATTTGGAAGGAGCTCTTTTAACATTGTCCCCAGTTGCTTTAAATTTCATCTTTCATTCTGGTTCAGTTGTCTGAGGGGACATAGAAGTTGGCTATTGTACTTTTTCAAGATCTTCATATTATGTCCTTATTCAGAAGTTTACATAGTGAATATTTCATCAGAATCAAGTAGGGGACTTATTTGCAAATGCAAATTCCAATGCCTTTCCTGTCACTCACCACCCAACCTTAGATTCTAATTCATAAATCTGAGATAGGGTCCAGGTGATTCCCACAGGACTGATTGAGGAACTAGAATTTGGAGACTAAGGAGTGTAAGAAATGATGATCTGGAGATAATTTTCTGATTAGCGAAGGAAATACATTATCTAATAGTTGCAAATGAATTGAATTTGACTTAATTGCTTATTTTTTGACTAACTTTATGAGCCCTAATTAAAATGTAATTTTTAATCTAACATCTTGAACCACTTTATTTTTATAGCCATATTGCTGAAAAGACCTGAGAAATCAGAAAAAATGAGGTTAACAACCTGAGGGTTGATGATTGCCCTATATCATACTGCAGCAAAGAATAGTTTGCACTTACCTACAGTGCTAAAGGACAAGGTTAATAACTTATCTACAATTTACTAATTCTAAGTAATTTCAATGTATTAAATATGCTTTAGACTAAGATTAAAATGGTGTGAGAATACACACCACATAAATAATTAAGGAAATACAGATTAATACCTCAAAGAAATACCCACCAAATTGGCTGCAAATAGTAGAGACTTATACACTATGAGTGGGACTATAAATTGGTTCAAACAATGTGGAAAACGATTGACAGTATCCACTAACTTAGAACATTCCTACATCTTATGACCTAGCATTTCTACTCTTAAAATATATCCAAGAGAAAAGTATACAAATGTGCACACAAATTGTACATAATATGCACAGCAACCTTTTTAGAAATAGCCAAAAACTGAAAATAATCCAAATTTACATTATAAGAAGAGTGGATAAATTATGGTTCACTCATATAATGGAATATAAATATAGATAAT
>NW_011888798.1:5452314-5454632 GCF_000151845.1 Pteropus vampyrus | reverse complement strand
CAGAAATTAAATTTATTGACAGGCTTTCTTCATATTTATGTATATTAATTTCATGCAATCTTGTGCTTTCTGTTTCATTATGCCAAGTACCCACATTGAGATACAATGCTTAAGTCTATTAATATGGGTTTTGGCTATATTTAAGAAAAGTAGTACTTTCAAAAGATGAGAGACTTGATGATATAAAAGTTAAGTCAATGTTAGTATTCATCCATTATGATGTCTATTTGTAGTTGTTCTAGGCTTGGCAAGTATAATGTATATAGCACATATGCTATGTTAATTTATGAAAAATATACTAGCAACAGCTTATATGATTATCTAGCACCATCTCTTATTCAATGCAGAAATCTCTAAAGAACAACTTTCACTGGTCAGGTTGCTGGATATCTCTTATTTGGAAGGAGCTCTTTTAACATTGTCCCCAGTTGCTTTAAATTTCATCTTTCATTCTGGTTCAGTTGTCTGAGGGGACATAGAAGTTGGCTATTGTACTTTTTCAAGATCTTCATATTATGTCCTTATTCAGAAGTTTACATAGTGAATATTTCATCAGAATCAAGTAGGGGACTTATTTGCAAATGCAAATTCCAATGCCTTTCCTGTCACTCACCACCCAACCTTAGATTCTAATTCATAAATCTGAGATAGGGTCCAGGTGATTCCCACAGGACTGATTGAGGAACTAGAATTTGGAGACTAAGGAGTGTAAGAAATGATGATCTGGAGATAATTTTCTGATTAGCGAAGGAAATACATTATCTAATAGTTGCAAATGAATTGAATTTGACTTAATTGCTTATTTTTTGACTAACTTTATGAGCCCTAATTAAAATGTAATTTTTAATCTAACATCTTGAACCACTTTATTTTTATAGCCATATTGCTGAAAAGACCTGAGAAATCAGAAAAAATGAGGTTAACAACCTGAGGGTTGATGATTGCCCTATATCATACTGCAGCAAAGAATAGTTTGCACTTACCTACAGTGCTAAAGGACAAGGTTAATAACTTATCTACAATTTACTAATTCTAAGTAATTTCAATGTATTAAATATGCTTTAGACTAAGATTAAAATGGTGTGAGAATACACACCACATAAATAATTAAGGAAATACAGATTAATACCTCAAAGAAATACCCACCAAATTGGCTGCAAATAGTAGAGACTTATACACTATGAGTGGGACTATAAATTGGTTCAAACAATGTGGAAAACGATTGACAGTATCCACTAACTTAGAACATTCCTACATCTTATGACCTAGCATTTCTACTCTTAAAATATATCCAAGAGAAAAGTATACAAATGTGCACACAAATTGTACATAATATGCACAGCAACCTTTTTAGAAATAGCCAAAAACTGAAAATAATCCAAATTTACATTATAAGAAGAGTGGATAAATTATGGTTCACTCATATAATGGAATATAAATATAGATAATAGATGATAGATTAGATAGATAGATAGATAGATAGATAGATAGATAGATAGATGATAGAAAAATGAAAAATGAGACATGGACAAATCATATAAAAATAATGAGAGAAAAAAGCTGGACACAAAAACAATATGCTGTCTTTTTTATTTATATAAAGTTCAAAAGACAAAACTAATCTATGCTTTTAGAAATCAAAATGGAGATATCTTGGGGAAGGAGAGAAGGGATAGTCATGAAGAATATCAGAAAACATTTGGGGTACTGAAAGTGTTTGGTCCTGAACTGAATGTTGATGACAATGGTGTGTAAACCTGGTGATTAAACTTTATACTTGTGATTTTAACCTTTCTATGTATATTATACTTCGATAGAAAAAAAAAATTTAATCCAATGGCATATGTGCTACGATAGAATATTTTAGAAATTCTGATTAATTTGCTAAATAATGCCTGTAAAGTATTAGTTTTAAAAGAAATTAAAGATTCTGGGAAACATGGTGGAGTGAGAGATATCCTCAGATCTCTCTCCTTGAAACAACAATAAGCTGAACATCTAAAATTGAACAAAAAACACCCAAACTGCACACCAGCACATCTGAGCATGGAATCTGTGCACAAAAACTACCACAGGTCAGAATCTTGGGTGTCAGGCAGTGGACTGGGAGAAATAAAGAAGCTGCTTCCCGCAGCTTCTGGAGCTCCTTGCAGGAGGAGGGGGAGGTGTAAAGGTGTGGCTACTTCCCTAACCAGCCCTGCCTGGAAGTGCTATGACTTCTATGCATCCGGCAGCAGGGCCCAGTTATCTGGGCAGAAAACAGAGAAGTAGGACAAAACCACAGAGAAACAATAGTTGATTTTTATTGGCCCCTGTTG
>NW_011888798.1:5449179-5451494 GCF_000151845.1 Pteropus vampyrus | reverse complement strand
AAGAGAGAAACCAAAGAATGAAAAATAATGAAAGAGAAATACAAGAACTAGCTCATGCCGTCAGGAGAGAAAACATAAGAATAATGGGCATTACTGAAGGTGAGGAAAAAGAGCAGGGACTAGAAAGCATTTTCAGACAAATAGTGGACAAGAATTTCCCAAATCTAAGGAATGAACTGTAGCTTGGAATTCAAGAAGTCAACAGAACACCTAATTATCTCAACTCAAAAAGGCCTTCACCAAGACACATTGTTTTAAAATTATCAAAAATTGATGCAAAGATAGAATTCTCAGGGCAGCCAGGGATAAGAAAACGGTAATGTATAAAGAAAAATCCATTAGATTATCATTGGACTTCTCAGCACAGATCTTCCAAATCAGAAAGAAATGGAATCAAATATTTAAACTATTAATTAAAAGGAACTATCAGCCTAGAATAATGTATCCAGCTAATCTCTCCTTTAGACATGAAAGAGAAATTAAGACAAAAATTAAGAGAATTCTCTATTACAAGGCTTGCACTACAGGAAATACAGAAATAAATCAGCTCACCTAAAACAAAATAACAAAAACAACATACATAATTAGGAGTAAAGTGACTATCAGGCAAATAGAAGCAGAGGGGTGCAACTCTTACTAAGAACAGGGCATTATAAGCTTAAATAATAAAAGAATTGCTGTAGCAAGATAGTAATGAAAGTTTAGCATGCTTAGGGACAAACTGAGATAAAAATGACTGAAAAGGAGAGGATTCAAAGATCTAAATTCGCAAAGGGGAAAGGAGATAAGGCACATGCAGAAGAAAATGGATGACTGTATATATATAACTATCCTTTTCATAGTTGTAATGGTAACCACACACCAAAGATTTGGAACTGAAGTATATAACATAAAACAAGAAGAACCAGAGGCAAAACCCACAAAAGCCAACCAAAATAAAGAAAACAGAAACACAAGGACAAGGAAGCAATGGAAAAACTGAGCTACCAGAAAGCAAAAGATAAAATGGCTATAAGAAGACCTCATATTTCAATAATCACCCTAAATGTAAATGGATTGAACTCACCAATAAAAAGGCACAGAGTTGCAGAATGAATAAAAAACAAAACCCAACCATGTGCCACCTCCAGGAGACATATTTCAGCTCCAAAGACAAATAGAGACTCAAAGTGAAAGGGTAGAAAATGATATTTCAAGCAAATGGCATTCACAGAAAAGCAGGAGTAGTGGTACTAATATTGGAAGAAATAGACTTCAAAATAAAAAAGGTAAAGAAAGATACTGAGAGACACTTCATAATGATAAAAGGAATCATTCACCAAGAAGACATAACACTTATTAATATTTCTGCTCTTATTTTGGGAGCATCCAAATTTGTAAAGCAATTACTAACAGAACTATAGGAAGAAACAAACCAAAACATTATCATAGTAGGGGACCTAAATACCCCACTGTCGGATATGGATAGATCATCCAAACAGAAAATCAATAAGAAAATAACATCCTTAAATGACACATTAAATGACATAATGGACATATACAGAGCCTTCTATCCCCAAACACCTGCTTATACATTCTTCTCTAGTGCACATAGAATATTCTCAAGAATCGACCACATACTAGGACACAGAGATAGCCTCAACATATATAAGAGGGTTGAAATCATATCAGCCATATTCTCTGATCATAATGCTTTGAAACTGGATATCAACTGCAAAAAGAAATCAGGAAGAACCACAAATGCATGGAGATTAAACAACATGCTACTGAGGAATAACTAGGTCAGGGAAGAAATAAAAAGAGAGGTCAAGAGATACATAGAAACAAATGATAATGATAGTGTAGCGGCAAAAGTGGTCATGAGAAGAAAGTTTTTATCATTGCAGGCTTATCTCCAAAAAACAAGAACGAGCCCAAATAAACAACCTAACACTTCATCTTATAAAACTAGAAAAGGAAGAACATATGAGACCAAAAGTCAGCAGAAGGAAAGAAATAATCAAAATTAGAGAAGAAGTAAATAAAATTGAAAACAAAACAAAACAAAAAAAATGGAAAAAATAAATACAACGAAGAGCTGGTTCTTTGAGAAGGTTAATAAAATTGACAAGCTCCTGGCTAGACTCATTAAAGAAAAAAGAGAAAGGACACAAATAAACAAAATCAAGGATGAAAGAGGGGAAATTACGACTGACATCACAGAAATACAAAGAATCATGCAAGAATACTATGAAAAAATATACAACACCAAATTTAAGAAGCTAGAGAAATGGATCAGTACTTAGAAAAATACACCCTTCCTAGACTGAATCAAG
>NW_011888798.1:5447251-5449129 GCF_000151845.1 Pteropus vampyrus | reverse complement strand
AAGAATACTATGAAAAAATATACAACACCAAATTTAAGAAGCTAGAGAAATGGATCAGTACTTAGAAAAATACACCCTTCCTAGACTGAATCAAGAAGATCTGGAAAATCTAAATAGATCGGTCAGCAGTATGGAAATTAAAATGATCATCAAAAACCTACCAAAATGTAAAAGTCCAGGACCAGATGGCTTTACCAGTGAATTCTACCAAACATTCAAAGAAGATGTAATACCTATTCTCCTCAAACTCTTCCAAAAAATAAAAGAGGAGGCAATATTTCCCAACTCATTTTATGAGGCCAATATTACTCTGATACCAAAGCCTGGTAAAGATAACACAAAAAAAGAAAACTGAAACCCAATATCTCTCATGAACACAGATGCAAAAATCCTAAATAAAATACTAGCAAACCGAATACAGCAATATATTAAAAAGATTATACACCATGATCAAGTGGGCTTCATCCCAGGGGCACAAGAATGGTTCAACATACGCAAATCGATTAATGTGATACACCATATAAACAAATTAAAAAATAATCATATGATCATATCAATAGATGCAGAAAAAAACCTTCAACAAGATACAGCATCTATTTATGATCAAAACACAACAAAATCGATATAGAAGGAAAGTACCTTAATGTAGTAATAAAGGCTATATATGACAAAGCCTCAGCCAACATTGTACTTAATGGTGAAAAACTAAACACCTTCACTCTAAAATCAGGAACAAGGCAAGACTGTCCACTATTGCCACTGCTATTCAATATAACATTGGAGGTCCTAGCAAGTGCAATCAGGCAAGAGAAAGATATATTAAAGGCATCCAAATAGGAAACGAAGAAGTCAAACTCACTATTCGTGGATGACATGATTCTCTATATAGAAAACCCTAAAGACTCCACAAGAACACTACTAGGAACAATAACAAATACAGTAAAGTCTCTGGATACAAAATTAACGTTCAAAAATCCATAGCGTTCCTATACTCTAATAATGAAGCATTAGAAAAAGAAGTGGAAAAAATAATTCTTTTTGCAATTGCACCAAAAAGAATAAAACACCTAGGAATAAATTTAACGAAACATGTGAAGGGCCTATATAATGAAAACTACAAGATCCGATTAAAAGAAATTGAAGAAGATAAAAAGAAATGGAAAGATATTCCGAGTTCTTGGATTAGAAGAATCAACATAGTTAAAATGATCTTATTACCTAAAGCATTATATAGATTTAATGCAATCCCCATAAAAATCTCATTGGCATCTTTTAAAGCAATAGAACAAAAACTCATCAGATTTGTATGGGAGCACAAAGAACCCCGAATTGCCAAAGCCATCTTGAGAAAAAAGAATGAGGCTGGAGGCATCACTCTGCTTGAAAAGCAACAATAATCAAAACAGCACGGTATTAGAAGAAAAACAGACACATGGACTAGTGGAACAGCATCGAGAGTCCAGAAGTAAACTCATATTTATATGGGCAAATAATTTTCCAAAAAAAAAAAAAAAAAAGCCAAAAACATAGAGTGGAGAAAGCCTCTTCATTAAATGGTGCTGGGAAAACTGGAAAGTCACCTGCAAAAGAATGAAACACACCCAAATTAACTCAAAATGGATCAAGGACCTGTATATAAGACAAGAACTAATAAAATGCATAGAAGAAAACAAAGAAACTAAACTCAAGGACCTTAGATTTAAAGAGAATTTTATGAATTTGACCTCAATGGCATGGGAAGTAAAAGCAAAAATAAATAAATGGGACTACATCAAACTAAAAAGCTTCTGCTCAGCAAAAGAAATCATCAACATGGTAAAGAGACAACCATCCAGATGGGAAAATATATTTGCAAGCAACGCCTCCAATATGAGACTA
>NW_011888798.1:5444186-5445066 GCF_000151845.1 Pteropus vampyrus | reverse complement strand
TGTTTTTATGGTGACATTGGTTAATGAAATCTAGTAAGTTTCAGTTGTATATTTTAACAATAAGGCATATATATATATTTACATTATGTGTTCACCTCCCATAATTAGATTTCTTTCTGTCACCTTCCCTCCTGGTCTCTCTCCTCTCTCTCTTCCTCCCTCCCTCCCTCTCTCCCTCCCTCCCTCCCTCCTTCCCTTCCTTCCTTCCTTCTTTCTTTCCTTCCTTCCTTCCTTTCCTTTGCTCCCTGTCTCCCTCTTTTCTTTTGTCTTTCCTTCCTTCCTTAAAGGCTTCCCTATTTACTCAATTTCAACTGTAAGATTCTTGAACACAGGGAAAAGCAAATCTTACTTAATACGTGACTTTTAGCATCTGATGTTTAAACTACCACATAAGCACTGAATACTTGTAAATAAGAAGGCAAAATAATTCTTTCAAGTACTCTCTGCTGTTTCAGTTTAATCATGACACATATTATGTGCAAGTCCAGGAAAGAGTTTGAAACATCTGATGGTGCTGTCTGTTTCTAAATTGGGTAATTCAACCAAAGCCTATGTTCTCTGCAACTGTGTCAATATCATGACAGCAGTGTATAATAAGTTGTAGGAATGCAATGTAATTTTTCTCTCATTCTCTTCTCAGATATAATCCACTTGGAATTATAAGCATCTATGTAAAACGTATAATACATGTTGTATTTTCATCCGTGTTACATCTCTATATCTCTGACATAACTAGTACACACTTGTATTTAAATTCCAAGTATATCTTCAGCTATAAATCTAACAAAAAATACTTTCATTAACATTTCCAAATCCAGCAGAAATCTAGCAAAAGATGAAAAGGAGTAGAATATGAGAAGGCTCCTTTGGTATGTAATTG
>NW_011888798.1:5437628-5444136 GCF_000151845.1 Pteropus vampyrus | reverse complement strand
AAAAAATACTTTCATTAACATTTCCAAATCCAGCAGAAATCTAGCAAAAGATGAAAAGGAGTAGAATATGAGAAGGCTCCTTTGGTATGTAATTGTTTGCTTTGATTCTAAGGATTCTGCACTGACCTAATAAACTATGAAATGAACGAGGAAGTTTAGTAGTCACTGGGAAAAATACTTTTCTAATTGAAGAACACTGAAAAACAGTTACCCTATAAAATTTACCAACTTCATCATCAATAAGGATTTAAAATCATTTCAAAAGTAATCTTTCTATAAGATAGATACACATTTTCTTAAACGGTGTGTTGATTAATGACTCATTTATCACTATCAATTATTTGTATGCACTTTGCAGAAGTTGGTAGACTTCTGTGTGTGTTTTTTTTTTAATATTTCAGTTTTGACCAAGTGAAATGTTACAATGAAGCATCAGACAAATCTAAATTTAAAAACTTAATTATAACCAAAGAAGAAAAGAGTTAGTGATGGTGGTTAGTTAACACTGAGGTGTGTAGTAAAGGGATTGTCTTTTCTTTTCTGACACATAGACATAGACATGGATACATACACACACACATATCCCCCCACACAATCATCTTTTTTTTCCTAAATTTTAAATTTGGCTTAATGGTTATTAAAACTGAAAAAAAGTTAAAAAAAAAGGTTGTAGACTAAAAGAAGACAGATTAGAAGAAAAAAAAAAAGTTAAAAAAAAAGGTTGTAGACTAAAAGAAGACAGATTAGAAGAAAATCGATGAAGATTGGAGGAGAAGGAATAGGAAGACGATTGAAGATAGAAGAGAAGAATTAAAAATTGAAGATAAAAGTCTAGCCAGGTTGGCCAGTGAGCAGCAGGAACAGTCTGAATTCATGGAAAGCAAAGCTGGTGAAACAACATGGTTGATTCTCATTTTGAACAACATGAGTAGTTAACCATGACAATATAATGGAAGTAGTGGATCTATATTCAATTATTTGCTGGGGACATGCCTAAATGTATACTGGGAGCTGTAGGAAGAGTCCAGGAATACAAGACAAGACACCATCACTCAGAGAGTTGACAACCCAACTGAAAGGTTAAGATAAGAAGAAAAAAGAAACCAAAATTAATCTGAACAATGTTCACTGTGGCATGAGTCTACGTATATTATTATTAACAAAATCTTCCTTCCTATGGAACATTCCATTTCATAAATTTTGAAAAAATTTACTGCCCTAAATAGCATAACAATTGAGATATTTTGTGGATGATAAGAAAGATCAATAATTTAATATAATTAATCTGTACTAAGAAAGTAGAGATTACCATGAAATTATATAATAGCACTTTATATTCCCTATATAAAAATTGTTATAACCTCTATAGGTTAATTACTCTAAGAACTGCATACATAGTAGCACCAAACACAACCGTGTAATCTAAAGGACAAAGATGGATATATAATTAGAGTATTCACATGGTAATTAGGTAGATAGTAACTGGAGAAAAAGTGAATGTCTATTTTCTGCAACAGAAATGGAATACTTTTCAAGGAAGATCATCATTGCATTCTGTCTCTGTCTTTTTCTTTTACTATTATTCTTTTTCAAGCAACCAGAAATATGAGAGCATATTTTTTTCTTTAATCTTTTTACAGTATCTTAATAGACTGCATACAAATATATTCCTGTATGAGTATACATACAGGTTTAAGAATAATCATGGGGAGCCAGATGTCTATAAAATCTCTAGCTTTATTAAATGTTTTTCCCAAATATTTCTTTCTATCAAAAAGTAATTGCCAAGACTATGTAGCTATCAATTCATATTTGCAACTGGGACATTCACAATGTAAAGTTAGTGAAGTGTAAAATTTATTTAAAGAGAAGAAAAAACAAAATAAAATAATACCTAAACAGGAACTGAAGATATTCCGTAAGAATAATGGGGAACCCGGAAAGTCTTTACTTGGTAATATAGAATGGTTATACAGAGAGACTAAATTATACAATTACATGTATATACATCAATTGTTTTACTTCACTGAAATTTGACCTGGCTTTTAAAAAAATAAGTTTTGTGAATTAGCTTTAAGATTCAAAATGTAAGTTAACATTTGATAATTTAGGACTGTACACACACAGAAAAACAAGAACAACAAAAAAAGTAGGACTGAATTACTTTCACAACAAAGACTAGGTAAATTCCAAAGTGTATATCCCTGTACATTCTATAACTCAACTTTAGTTTCAGTGCAATTCACACTCCACCTTTACTGTTATTTAATTGTGTCTCAGGAGTGATACATTCTATGAAATCTGCTAATATTCTCCCTGCAGGGAGGTTTATGGTTGCTTTTATGTGTGTATCGAATGTAGAACTTCCAGGACAGCTAACAGTAGTATTTTATAAACTTTTGATGAATACTTATGTCAGGGTGACATAATAAGAAAAAGAAACTGGTGAGAATGTGAGGGACTTGGAGGTTAAATTCAGTTCTTTCTCTGACTAGTAATGTGACCTCATGCGAGTTACTTAACTAATTTTTCCAAGACATTCTTTGGTCATCTTTGAACAGAGGCGATATTACTAAACATGCCTAAGAGTATGTAATTATTTACTTCTCACCCACTTATCCTAAACAGTGCTCGTTGCATCATCACAGTCAACTAGAGCCTGATTTGAATAAATTGCTGGAAATGATAATTATGATGATTATAAACAGTCATTTTTTGCTATTTTCTACATGTCAGGCACATACATTTATTATAGTCCCATGCATTACATTGTATTATCTTCATTTTATAGGTGACTAAACTGAGGCACAGAGAGGTTAAACAATTTGTCAAAGATCACATAGGAATAAGAGGAAGAACTAAAATTCAAACCCAGATAAGCCTAACTGTAGAGAATAAGATCTTATTTTTCTTTTTCAATAATTCATACATTTGCTCAGGAAGTAATTTTCTAAATTACTCTAGAAAGTAATTTTGAATATCTTTTTGGTGTTCCCTTTCCCTTATGTATATCTAGAACTGAACTTGCCCATATCTGAGGGTCTAACTACCAGTCAGAATGTTAAAGGGCACTGCAGCAGCGAAAGCCTGCCTGATGCTGCTATGACCTACAATATCAGAACTCAGAAGCTCACTCCAGCCTCCCACACCTCATCCACACATTCACATTTTATGTGTCACTCTCAGATCCCCATTGGAAGCCAACTTGGATATTTGCCTTTCTAGACATTGACAATTGTTTACAGCACTGGATTCTCTTTCAAGAAGGAAACACCTAACCATCCATGTGATCTGCTCATTATTAGGCAGGATTAACCCTGCGTCCCTCCAGACAAATGAGACCAAAATAACAGCCAAGAAATTACAAAGTAAAGCATGCCTGAAATGTAACCATTACTGACATCTATTTGGAAGGTTTTCTGGAAACGTTCTAAGATACTTAAATATGTTAACAAGAGTGATTGTGGCCATTCCTTCTTTAAAGTCAGTTTTTCTTCTAGCATGGATCTAGAGGCAAAAGAGATAAAATAACTTGTATAAATTTGCTTAAAATTTTATAACTGCTGTCCTTGAAGGATTACATAAAGAAATATAGATTTAAAAAGCATTAGAATGTGTTATATTTTACATTCCTCAAATGTTTTACAAGCTTAAGATATTTTAATAATTAAACTCATTGCATAGTCCTACATGAATCTTCCAATTTCAGAAGTGAGTTTAATAAAGCAGGCAAATATTTAATCCAGGTATGCCAATTAAATATTTATTAGAAAAAAGTATGTGCAAAACTCTAATTAGAGTTGATAAATTTTTATCAAGAATGCGTGTCTAAGAAAATTAGCATTTTCTAATTTAATATTAGAAATGCATCTCAACTATTTCTATAGAGACAACTGAAAAATTTAAAAGAATAAAATTGATTCTGACCAAACAGTGACATCTCTGAGTATCTAGGTAGAAGAAAAATGTAAAAATCAGAAAGCTAAGTTATCGAAACTTCGATTTGAGTGAGATGTATGGGGTGAGATCTAAAGAGTACTAACATTTACAGTTTAATAGACTGCTATTAATAATATGGCATCAATAAATTTAAGAGTAGTCAAAAATTAACTCATAGCTTTTTTCAAGATCATAGAAATCTATATAACTTTTTGTTTAGAAACAATTTTCTGAGTTGAGTGTTCCTCTATCTTTAAAGCAATCATCTATAAAAGGTTTTAGTATGAAACTATTTATAAAGTGGTAGTCATTCAAGACTTGTAAGCCACCTGACTTGCAGATGACAGCTAAATATGGTTTATCAGATGAGGCTAACTGAAAACTGAATAAGTGAATAAGCATAAGATGTCTTAAAAATAGAATGAGAACAAATCATGCACATATAAGTGGTACCTTTCTGACCATAAGCAAGTCATTTACAATAATCAGGCCCTAATTTTTCTATAAGGGCATCGACTATGTATTAAAATATAATTAATTATGGCTTAATACAATTTATTAACATCTACTAAGTTAAGAGTAACTACTGTGTTAATATTGCTCATGTCCGCAGAGTTTCTATTCTGTGAGGGAACCCTCAAGGCTAACATGATTGAAAAAAAATTAAGATCAATAAAAGATTTTAGTTAATCGATACATGAAACTAATTGTTTTAAAGATAATTCAAAGACCAAGTAAAAACTCATTTTTAGAAATCTGGAGTTTCATGAAGATGTGGGAGGTGAATTCTGGATAGGAGGTAATCGTGGAAAAGATCATTTTAGATGGGACTCTCATGAGGAAATTATTGTCATCACATTGTAGCCTACCTAGAGGGTGGGGGATATCCCATCTCATCATACTAGGAGAATATGAGGCTATCCTAGACAAACCCATGTAGTGCATAATCTTCTTCCTTGTTCTTTTCCTTTTTCTCTCAGTCTCTTTCTCTCTCCCCACCTCAATCCTTTCATCTTTCCATCCTTATTTCCTTCTTTCAAGTTACTCACTTCAAATCTAAATGTCAAAGTAATGATTTCTGGCGTATTTAGATGTACCTTCCTTCTAGTCTTCCTTCAACATGCTACCTTGTAAAATGCATAATATATAAGTATCTCTCTATATCAATATATCAATATCTATATACCGATATATATATAGAGAGGGTTCTGCACTGGTGTGATAGCAAGGAAAAATATAGCAGATTATATATAAGTGATTACAATTTAATGGGAGTTCACTAAAACATTGAGAAAGTCATCTTGAAAAGGTCACCTGGCAGAGTAATATGTAGAAAAGTATAAAAGATTTCTTCTGGTCAAATGTACAAGTTTCCTTTCAATCAGATGTGTATGAATAAAACATAATATTGATATAAAATAATCAGTTTTCCACTTTACTAAGACCTTTACAATACTCAAGATTGCAGAGTTGCTTTAATTTTATTATTAGTTAGCAGCATTTACCATGATTAGAGTAGACATTAAATTACTATAATTAATAAAATAATTTAATCCAAGATACTATTTAGAAAAATCATTTTCTTCAAAAAAAAATCCTCGTAAATTGTTTCAACCTTAAGGTGATGAGATTGTTATTACTCTTTTATACATACAGCATACAAAAAGATTCTGTAGCAAGAAACTTTTTTGATATGATACATGTGTTTTTGTTTCTGTAGCCCCTGACCTTTCTCTTCATTCATACAGTAGTCAGTTTCTTAATTTACCCTGCTTTATTTTTCATCATCTCATTTCTCACCACCTGACATCTAACATGTTTGTGTATTATTTATAAATACTAAAAGGTACCAGGAGAGGAGTTTTGTTTTATTTATGACTAAATCTAAGCCTCACTGGCTGGCACATATGAGATACTCTATTAATATTTGTTGAATTAAGGAATGAGCTCTGCCCTGGAAAAGTAGAGCACTTCAGAAGGCAGACCGGGAGTCATACTGCTGACTTTTTTAGTTTTAAAATCCCAAAGGCAGTTATAAATTTATGTAAATATCACATCAATCTAGGACAGTTTTACCCCCTCCTGAAACAACCTGAAGTTTGCCAGGATGTGTGTGTGTATGTTCAGATAGGGACATGGAAGATTAAAAGTAAACAGGAAGCAAAGAAGGATGGTATTAAGTCCCTGTAAAAGAGTCCTTGGATATCTGGCGCTGTGTGAAATAGATAATCAGATGTTGGATCAATGAACCAACCATCAGACAGTTCAGGTTATCATGTGAATTAAAGATGTAACCTGCTAAATTTCCAGAAATGAGGCATTGCATTGAATTAGACTAAACTTCTCAGCTTCCAATAGATTTAATTTTGTAGTCACAGCCTAATCTGTTTATGGAGTTAAATCTATTCAAGGAATCATTTTCTTCAGTGGCCTGATCTACTTACTTTCATGTGACTCAATATAGAATTCCATTCTAAATTCATGGATCACTTCAGAAATTATTTTTAAAAAGCATTTCAAACCATGTCCATAAATGCTATAAAATTAATACATTTATTTTTATTATCCA
>NW_011888798.1:5424381-5437578 GCF_000151845.1 Pteropus vampyrus | reverse complement strand
AGAGGGTTCTGCACTGGTGTGATAGCAAGGAAAAATATAGCAGATTATATATAAGTGATTACAATTTAATGGGAGTTCACTAAAACATTGAGAAAGTCATCTTGAAAAGGTCACCTGGCAGAGTAATATGTAGAAAAGTATAAAAGATTTCTTCTGGTCAAATGTACAAGTTTCCTTTCAATCAGATGTGTATGAATAAAACATAATATTGATATAAAATAATCAGTTTTCCACTTTACTAAGACCTTTACAATACTCAAGATTGCAGAGTTGCTTTAATTTTATTATTAGTTAGCAGCATTTACCATGATTAGAGTAGACATTAAATTACTATAATAAAATAATTTAATCCAAGATACTATTTAGAAAAATCATTTTCTTCAAAAAAAAATCCTCGTAAATTGTTTCAACCTTAAGGTGATGAGATTGTTATTACTCTTTTATACATACAGCATACAAAAAGATTCTGTAGCAAGAAACTTTTTTGATATGATACATGTGTTTTTGTTTCTGTAGCCCCTGACCTTTCTCTTCATTCATACAGTAGTCAGTTTCTTAATTTACCCTGCTTTATTTTTCATCATCTCATTTCTCACCACCTGACATCTAACATGTTTGTGTATTATTTATAAATACTAAAAGGTACCAGGAGAGGAGTTTTGTTTTATTTATGACTAAATCTAAGCCTCACTGGCTGGCACATATGAGATACTCTATTAATATTTGTTGAATTAAGGAATGAGCTCTGCCCTGGAAAAGTAGAGCACTTCAGAAGGCAGACCGGGAGTCATACTGCTGACTTTTTTAGTTTTAAAATCCCAAAGGCAGTTATAAATTTATGTAAATATCACATCAATCTAGGACAGTTTTACCCCCTCCTGAAACAACCTGAAGTTTGCCAGGATGTGTGTGTGTATGTTCAGATAGGGACATGGAAGATTAAAAGTAAACAGGAAGCAAAGAAGGATGGTATTAAGTCCCTGTAAAAGAGTCCTTGGATATCTGGTGCTGTGTGAAATAGATAATCAGATGTTGGATCAATGAACCAACCATCAGACAGTTCAGGTTATCATGTGAATTAAAGATGTAACCTGCTAAATTTCCAGAAATGAGGCATTGCATTGAATTAGACTAAACTTCTCAGCTTCCAATAGATTTAATTTTGTAGTCACAGCCTAATCTGTTTATGGAGTTAAATCTATTCAAGGAATCATTTTCTTCAGTGGCCTGATCTACTTACTTTCATGTGACTCAATATAGAATTCCATTCTAAATTCATGGATCACTTCAGAAATTATTTTTAAAAAGCATTTCAAACCATGTCCATAAATGCTATAAAATTAATACATTTATTTTTATTATCCAAATTATGCATACCTAAAATACATATTATAAATTATAATCACTCAAAATATATATTAAAATGACAATTAAAAATTTATATTTCATTTTAAATTTACAAAGAACTTTTTTGTAGATTATCTCACTTGAAATTTCCAACACTAAGAAGCATATAGTTATAATTGTCATCATTTTTGTTTACAAATCATGTCATTGAGTTTTGCTTGTGATGATGAAAATAATTTGAAAATTCCAAGTTGTAAATTACTATTTGTTAATCATGAATCTATACTTCATATAGTTCTAGATGATTCTGAAAGAACATTTTAATTCCATATCATCACCCCTAAAACTAAATGTTTCTTCCTTGAATCTGGATTCCAGCTTGACTATTTCTAGGAGAGTAAGCTTAAAGTGTATATGGAGTTTCAGAAACCCACTGAAATTACATGCAAAACATTTTATGTATTTGTTTTATTTAGATAAGAGATTCTTAAAAGGATCAGAAGCTTATACTACCTTCCAATTTAAGAAGCATTGAAATCTGGTGTTGAAAAATTTCAGCTTAATTTCAATTATTCATGGTCTGGAAGGTACCAAGGAAGTGACCTTAGTTCTTGACCTCAGACAATAATTGAGTAGTCAGTTAAATCAGGTGTCATTCGTTATATGAGCATTTTCACACCAATTCATTTGTTTCTGCCACTACGTTGATTATTTATATCAATTGATTTTCAAGGAAAGCTTGCCCTCAAATTACTATAATATAGATTTTTTCAGTTCTCCAAATGAATGAATAAAGTGCAAATTATTTCATCAAATTGAAAATTAGATTATACTACTATCACGGATTTAGTCATGGATCTTCAAGTGGTAATGAAGATTTAAAAATTCAAATTTAGCTACTTGATCTTTGGATTAATTGCCTAGTGCTATTCTGAAACAAGTGACTTTCTGTTTCTCACTGTGCTGTACTTAAGATGTATGTGATTCCTTGGTGGCAACTCCCAATAAATAAGTTTCTCCTAATAGTTCATTTTCATATAATTAAGCATCTATGCTATGACAAATTATTGGTTATCTCTTTTTTTATTTAATTTTTACTCTTTTTATTGTTATTTCGCTTGTTGGAAATCTAAATTTTAAAATATATTTACTTACTTAAATCAAACTTATAATTATATTTTTGCATTCATGAGAAAAACTGAATAGCTAAATATAATTTTAAATATATTATTTGATTTAAATAATGATATGATCTTTACTTGGTAGGTTACAAAATCATAGGATAAATTATAAATAATCCCCTTTTTCCTTTGGTCTTTTGCATCATGAGACTCAGAAGCTATGAATTTAAAATTTGAAGTTTTTTTGTTTTGTTTTGTTTTGTTTTTTAATCTGGAGAGCCAGTGATGGCATACTAACTCACCATTTTCATCAAGTTAGGATAAATACAAAATTTTATCTAGCCAAATGTTAACTACAAAAAGAGGTTCTATCTTTTGCATAAAACTGAATAATAATACAAGTTTATAGTGATGAAATATTTAACAATTAAACACGAAGGTTATCATATTAACTATAAAATGGAATCTTATTTTGTTTTCTTCCATTTAAAGCATTTAGAATTTTTACTCATAACATTTTTTCAAAACTCGTCAGTTGACAGTCCGAATTTGGATAAAGTGCTATGTTTTAAAGTTACTCTTAAATTTACATTTGAATTAATTATTTTTAAAAAGTATGTTGGCAGATACATTTAACTAGAAACAATGTGCTTGGTTCGAGGTAAGCCTCAAATAAATATTTTTCTTCAATATGTGTGTTTGTGCATAATTTATGTACTATATTGTTTTCGAATACTCAATTCTGTTTGCAGATAATTATTTATAAATCCATTCAGTTAACTCAACAGCAAGTACAGCAGAATCATAATCATGAAATGCTTCTATTCATGCAAAGCCTTGCTTTTTTAAAATTAATTAATTAATTAATTAATTTATTTATTTAATTTTGATAAGCACTCAAAGTATGAATGATGACGTAGAAACTTGCATATTCAGTTTATTTGAATATAAATCCATCTTTAGACAATTACTAACCATAATTTGTGTGACAGGTTATTTTCTACCTTCAATTAAACCATTTAAAGCTGTCTTTCACTGTTTTTCACATTATTTTGTAGACTCGCTTTCATTAAGATGGAAAACGAAGGTAAATAACTATCAGTGGTGCTAATGTGGCATAAAAGTAGAAGATTAAATCACCTAAACTTGGCATGATTAACAGGTAAAGCACTGTTTCAAGACTGTTATGAGATTAGAGTTGTCTCAAAATCAAATGACGCTGTCATGGAAAGATGTTTCTGCTGTAATGCCAGCAAGAATAATAAAGCATGCTTAAAGTTTTTTTGTTTTTTGTTTTTTGTTTTTTTTAGTAATGCTAAAATTATTAAACATAATTACTAAAACTTCAAGTGTAAGCCATAGTTAACTTTATGAACATGTTGAAACTTAATCACATAGAAAAATAATGGTATGCTTTAAAATGGCATGGAATAAAGTTCATTTCTGATCTTTGACAAGTCCTTTCTTACTATATAATTAAAGTTGCAGCTTTGTCTGGCTTTTAATCTGAAAAGATATGCCATTGGTTTTTATTCACCCAAAATTATGGAAGACAAGTATCTTCAAAGAGCTTTTATATTGATGTATCCTTACAATAACAAATGGTATTCATAAGTGCTCAATATATATCAATTGAATAAAATAATTTTAATAATCAGAATGTGTACTTTGACTTCCAATAAATTCTCTTTTATATAAGCACATTTTCCCTAAATCTTTTCCCTTTTCCCTTTCATTACTATTTTTACATTTCTTTTACTTTTTTTTTTTTCTTTAAACCTACTGGCACCCGGTATTCCTAGGTGGTCTCCCATCCAAGTACTAATCAGGCCCAACCCTGCTTAGCTTCCGAGATCGGATGAAATTGGGCGAGTTCAGTACGGCATGGCCATAGACTTACATTTCTTTTAAATGAAAGTATACTATTATAGTAAAATCTATTTTTAATAATTTTATTTTTATTACTGAATCGAAATAATGTTCAACAATATTTTTATAATTCTTAAAATTTTCTCTAAAACATCTAGAGTAAAATAATAAAATTATTACATGATCTTCCTCTTAGTTCACCATTCTCTATTATGGACACTGAATGAATTTATTTTTCTTCATATATATTATTCAAATCTAATCCTATTTTTACACTTTTTTTTTCAAACCGAAAGCACAAGCACAAAGTTTCTCATGGAGTGTGGATTTTAATGAGCTGGTAAGTAAAGGTGGCCCAGATCTCTAGCCCTGACTTTTGAGTGGGATCTTGTCAGAGAACAGGAAAACAAACAAAGAAACATACAAACAAACAAACTGGGTCTCATTGACTGAAAACAGTAACCTTGTACTTCATTTATGTTCATTCACATATTAATACTATCTATTAAGTCTAAGCACTGAGTTAATTCTCGAGATTGATAAGTATAAAAAACATGGTCTGTTTCATATTCTAGTAGGGTAAAGAGTGAGGAACATGAATGATAACAGTACAGTGAGAATGTGAATGTTCTAGGTCAAAGGGAAGTTAAGAAGACAAAATGGGGGAGTTAGAGAGGTTTAGCATATATGAAGGATTCTATGTGTAAAGAAAAAAAGTATGAATGATGAAAGGGGGCATATTTTGGAGACAATGAATAAGTTTCCAAGGTTGGAAGAAAGAGTACATAAGGCACTGTTGTAGTAATCCAGGCAAGAGATGATGAGAGCCTGAGTGAAGGCAGTGTTTATTCTCTCACCAAGAGAAAAAGAATTGGGGGGCACTCAGTAGCCAGGGCTCCCAGCACTTTGCCTGCCCATCTAGGTGTGAATGATCAATGAATCTTAAATACTTAAATACTTAAGAAATAGCTAGTTCTGAGTAATAATTTCACTTTTTAAGTCATGTTATTTCTCGAGGTTTTAGGCTCAGTTCTAACTGGCCTCCATATTAACAGGGGCATTAAAAAGATTATTTTCTATTTTCTGCTCATTATTAAAGTCTTTTAGTCTCTTCTACTTGGGCCTAGCATAGACTTAATCAGCTCAAGATTTAAATTCTTATTAGTGTTTCATTTCAATGGAGTAGAAACTTGCAATGACGTGGAAACTTGCAATGACCAGACTGAGTCAGCGTGCTACCTGAGCTTTGAACATCCATTCTCTTAGTGAGTCTAGAAAAGAAGCAACAGAATGAGCAAGATATTAAATGAACAAAAATTATAGCAGGAGAAGTCTACTTTTGGATTCAAATTCACACAACTATGACTTATGACTCCTGTGTTCTCTAATCTGGCAGATTAGGGAAAATGGCTTAATCCCATTTTTTGTCACTTGTAAAATTGGACTAATAAAACTAACCTCACAGGGTTGTATGAACATTTGCCAAACCATCATATAGTCGTCTATCAGATA
Source organism: Pteropus vampyrus (assembly GCF_000151845.1). Classification (NCBI taxonomy): domain Eukaryota; kingdom Metazoa; phylum Chordata; class Mammalia; order Chiroptera; family Pteropodidae; genus Pteropus; species Pteropus vampyrus. Next base: position 5,431,729 of record NW_011888798.1, on the reverse strand, counting down.
AAATGATGTATAACAGCATGTATCTCTGTGACCAATACACCATGCATGTTCAGTGATTATTATTTCCTTTGTCAGAACTTCCCTAGGAAAATCTGATGGAAACAGAAAATATAAATTTCAAAAGACTTTCTCTTCTAGGCCTTTGCAAATGTTCCACTCACTGTTTCTTTTCTTCACCTGGTTAGCATCTTCTTTCTTCTGGTCTCATCTTGGATTCCACTTCCTTCAAGAAATCTTTCCATAGAGTAAATTCTGTGTTCTTTCCTGGGTTCTGGTAGCCTCTACGTTTTATTAAACTGTCCTATAATAACTTATTTCCTTTTTGCAATCACACATTAGAGACTGTGAGCCTTTTGAAGACATCAAATATCTTGACACCATAGTCTCCTCAGTGTCTAATATATGACACGTTCATTGTAAATACCAAAACATGTTCACTGACCAGCTGACTAATGGAATGAAATTGCTCTGGAAGGCAAATGGTAACAAGAATCCATCATGTCATCATATATGACTGGCTCACATCTATATTTCATAACTTTTATAAATTATTGCTAGACTATGGTCTTAATCTCAGTTACAATAGATGAAATGTTTACATTATTCTCAGGTATGCCTAATTTTATAAACTTGAGATATTATTTGATATCTGTACTTATTGGAACCAGTGTAAGTAAGTCATGCAGGTCTATTTCAATATACTTAGCTTTAATTGAAAATATAATGGTTCTTCAAGCAGATCACTAGAAAACTTTGAAAATATCAATAATAAGACAAACAGATTGCATTTTGATTTGACTATTTGGCTCTTATGCAAAGATCGAGTTGGTCCTCTTTGGCCCTTTTGCCCTAATGGCATTACTATTTAATTACAAATAACCTCAGATATTGTTGCCCCTTAGTTAATATCCAGATTAAAATGCAAAATGCCATGCTTAATAGCAGTAGCATTAGCAGTAGCAGTAGTAGTAGAAGTAGTATAGTAGTATTTTTTTAATTGGACTAGGAATCTTTGCTCAAAAATAGTATGAAATGGAGCTATCTATATTTGTTCTTGAACAACTTAAAGAGTACTTAATTTTACTTTAGCCATTATTTATCTCTGTCTCTCTTTTCCTGGGAGCTGTTGTTAAAATTAATTTGCATTTTCGACCTCAGGATTTTATATTGCCATTAGGGTTGTAAAATGATTTTACTCAGCACAGCTAAGAACTGATGTTTTACCTCCCACTAATGGACCTTTAATTAGGCACTGTAATGAACCATTCTGTCATTCCTTCATTTACAGAGAGAAGGTTTTGTATATGTAAGATACAATTTTGACAGAATACCAGGTTCATTGAACCTTGCCTACGCATATCTAATAGATCCTACATTTACTACACTTTTGTCAGTTGTTGGATTTATCATTTTAATGACACTGTCCACAGACTTATTTTGCTGCCAAAGAACAGCATCATCATACTGCAGGGATGTTTGTCGACATCTTGATCAACAACTCCTGAGGTCCAATTCTGACTATAATATTACTACTTCGAGACCTTGAGTAAGTTATTTAACCTCTGTCTGAGGATTAATTGGTTAATCATAATAAGTGCTTTGCAGTAAAAGGTGGGAAGTGGTATGACTGTTAATAGTGATAATAAAATTATAACTCAAGCTTTTATAATGCATTAAGCTACCTCAGACTGTGATTCTATTAAGTTTCCAATTAAAATATAAGCTGCTGAATTTACTCTTTTTAGGAATTCGAATTACTATTTTTTAAACTTATTTCAAAAAGAATCAAGAATAGTGATGCTTCAACTTTTAAAAAATAATTTTAAAAAAGATTGGTGTTCTATGGTTATGGACCAATTGAGAGCTGAAAAATAGCTCCACACAAAGATACTAGACATTGGACCCTGATTAAATGTAACTTTTGTATATTAAATAAATTGTTATTTTATTAATTTGTCTCCAAACAGCTCTCATTTATTTATCTATGATTATTTTCTTTTATTTGTTTACCTGACAAATGGCATTTTTGGGTATAATATCAAAGAAGTCATCCCAGACAAGTAGGAAGAATGCAGACAAATAATAATACTACTAGATAAAAGTAAATAGAGGTAGAAAGAGGTAAAGAATAAGTGACTTGAAAATTCAGAAGAGAAAGAGAGCAATTCAAATTGAAGGTGAATGTGAAAAACTCTAAAAAAAAATGGTGTTTAAGCTAGACAGAGACATGTAAATAGAATTTGGCATAAAGAAATTAAGGTGAGGAGGAATACAAAGATAGTGCATTTCAGAGAAAGAGAATAGCATAAGAAAGTTGAGAGTTGACATATGATGAAACATGATCAGTGCAATTTCATTAAACCAAAGAATAGGATGCGGACATAGTTTAGATAGCCTTGATGGTCTGTATTATACAACATAGCAGTTGGCATTGGCCATGATATGCATGGAAATCATGGGTGGTCGTGAGACTGATGAAGCAGAAAATAAAAAAAAAGAACCTGAGTTACTAAATGGAAGTTGTGCTGGAATACAATGTTGAGAGGAGGGAGATGAGAGAGAGTGATGAGGATGTGAGTAACATGAGTGAGGTTGCATGCATGTGAACTTGTATTTGCCAAATAAACTCTAATGGCCTGCGATGAATATCATTTAAGAGGTAAGTTGGACACGCAATGTGTAAAAGGGCATTGCCTTAGGGTAATGACATCCATATATGCCAAGACAAGGGTAGCCTAACATGAAGAGAATGTACACATAGAAAAGAAAATACCATTTGAAACTGAAGGTAACTCTTTGATGCAGCAGAAGTGGCTCCCTGCTGTAACATCAGAGGTAAATATTTAATACTACTTAATATTCTCAAATAAGTCAGTGCATATAGCTTGATTCTGTGCTGTTCCATACACTTTCTACAATGACAAGAGACCCAAGCCACTGTCAGTGAGGTCCTCAATGATATCAAATGATCTGAGGACCAGATGTTAAGTAATTTTTAAGGATGTGGGCCCTAGAGTTGGGTTGCCTGGGTTTGAATCCTGGCTCTCCAAGTTATCATTTATGCAATCTTCAGGAGGCTCTTTTTGCCTCCTCAGTAGCCTCCTCTATAAAACAAGGCTCGAAACAATACTATGTTCATTAGTTGAATTAAATATATTAATAGAATTAATGCAAAAAAAAAAGCAATTACAAAAGCATTTGGATGTAGAAAGATCTCAGTAAATGTGATTGAGATAAAAAAATATCTTTTTATTATGAATAAAAGATACAACTATTTATGTGGCTGTTCTTTTGAGAGGGTACAGAGAGAAAGTATAGAGATCAGTTAATAATAACCCAGGTAAAAGATACTTGTAGCTTTAATGAGAGCAATGAAAATGCAGATGGTGAGAAGTATTCAGATTCTGGATAAATATTAAAGGTAAAAATGAGAATAAAGGTAGAGTGTAAAAGAAAGGAAAAAAATTAAGAATGACGCCAAGATTTTTGAATCCGGATACTGAGTGTTTCATTTTATAGACGTAAGGTAAAATATGGTATAGTGATTTTTACGTAAGAAAATCAGGTTAATTTAGCACCACATCAAGCTGTCAAATACACACACCGAAATATAAAAATCTGAGATTCAGGAGATAGGTTCAGCTGGAAACATGTATTTGGAACTGTTTACATTTGAATTAGTTGAAATCAATTAGTTGAAATCATCCAGGCAATAGGTCTCAATTTTGGTCACATATGTAAAACATCTGAAAAAGTTTAAATAATATAGATGAGCCATACATGCTAAGAAAATCAAAATCTTTGGATGTGATGTTTGGAAAACTATATTTTATAAAAGCTGTCGAGGTCATTCTAACGTGCAGAGTTATACAGAAATAACAGTCTTAAGGAGTGAGTATTTTAGAAAAGAAGGGATTTACGAGGACAGACTCAGAAGTCACTCTAACGTTTAAAGGTCAGGGAAATAAGGAGGAATTAGCAAAAGACCCTGAGAAGTAGCCAGTTAATTTAGAATAAAAATAAGAGATTAAAGACAAGTGAAGAAAGTGTTTTAAAGAGGGAGTCATTAACTGCTCACTGTAGAAGTAAATTAAGACTAGAGAATTGACCATTGAATATAAAAACATGGACGACATTAAAAGAAATTAATTAACTTGACTTTGATAAAAAAAAAGTTTTAGCAAAATAGTGAAGATAAAAATCTGACAGATGTGAGGTCAAAAGAAAAATAGAAAGAGAGGAATTAGAGAGTAAACCAACTTTTTAGAGCAATGCTATTGTAAAAAAAAAAATGAGCAGAGAAATAAAGTTGTAGCTAGAAAGGTACGTGGGCACAATGTAAATTTTTGTTTTTGTTTTAAGAAAAGACTAGGTAGAAAGAGAATTATTAATAAAGCAGAAGAAAGAGGGGACAGTTGTAAGAGATGTACTCATGAGAAGCTAAGAGATAACTAATGTATGAGTGGATAGTGTAGCATGGAATGTAGCATGGGGTTCCTAGTCTTAAGAAGACAGAAAATATGAATATGAGATAAAGCAGCTTGAGGGATGTGATAGCTGGAGTTTGTGGCAGTTCTCTTTAGACAGCTTCGATTTTTACCAATAAAATAGTAAGCAAATTCTTTAGCTGAGAATAAAGCTGGGGAGCAGGTTTTGGAGGTTTAAGGAGAAAGAACATAGGGCATAGACATCTAGGAGAGTCAATGAATTAGTGAAATACTGTAGAAGTCATAAGTGAGTGCCCATTTGAGATTAGTGATAAGAACTCAAGTGAGAACAGTCTATATGATTATGTTTGTCGTTGTTGTTGTTGTTTTAGTTGCATTCAGTATTGTTGTTGTTGTTTCAGTTGCATTCACCCGTTCAGGACAGAAGAACTGGATTTAGCCATGGTTATGGTTTTCTAGGAAAGAACAATAGAAGGGAAGAGAGAGCAATGGAGTTGAAGATATATTCAAGGGAATGATTATAATAATAGACCATGGAATCTAAGGTATAGAAGGGGAAAAAAAAAAGAATCTTTAAAATAAGAGAAGGATGAAGAATAATATAATGAATTGCTGGAGTTGGGGGTGACACGGAGGTGAAACTGAGAAATAAGGTGGCTGAAACCTGAGATAATTTAGGAAATATAGATTTAGGTAATAAGAAAATTTCATCAAAGCATGCTGTAAGACTGACTTGTGGTTGCTGCTTTCACTTACAGTACTGACATCTGTCTCCTGTGTGTTCAGGCTGGCAGTAGCAATAAGGCTGGTTCCCAGCAGTCACACTGCAGGTCCCTCCATTTTGACAAAAATCCTCACAGACTGTCTTACCACAGTTTGGTCCAGTGAACCCCAGTGCACAGCTGCAGGTGGGTCTCCCTATTGGAAAAAGGTAATAAAAAGGACATTATTTGGCTAAAATGGTTTATTTTTATGGAATCCTCACTAGATAGGAATCAGGAAGCATGGGTTCTGGTCAAAATTCATCCCCTTCTTAATCTGTGACTTTGGGCAGTAACGTGACCTCTTTGGGTCTCAGTGTTCCAATATTCCAGTGAAGCCTAGATTAGATGATAACTCAGGTTCACATCAGGTAAAATAAGACAAGCTCATTTTATAAGTAATTATACATTCATACCAGTATTTTATATTTTAAAGTGCTTTATTATTCTCTGTATTTCTCTTTTCATGTCCATTTTGATTTTTAGATTATTTTTGCTCTACTGTTGGTAATGTAGATAGTGTTGGCCATTAGAATATAAAATAGAGAAAATCAAATTTCCCAGTGTTTAATGATCAGGTAACAATCATTGCTGAATCTACATAAAGCATGAGTTTAAACTTATAAATATTTTAATAAGTTTAAAGTGAGTATGTCATCTATAATAAGATTTGTGAACATTATTTTAATTGATCTAAATACATGTACTATTTACTATACAAGTAACTACTAAGTCCTATTTTATTTCATTTTGATATTTTTATTCAGGATAAAGGATGGTCACTTGTAGTCTAGTAAGACGATTTAGAAGTCTAATGTTAATAGCACACTGTAGCAAATCATATGGATCATCTTTAGATATTTTTCTCTATTTGCTATATTGGAACTAACATCACAATGAAAGGTGAACATCCTTTAAGGTGTTTTGAACATAACAGTTAACTGTTATATTAGGAATGAGTCTCTAACTGTCTGAACTGTCAAAGACCAAGTAGAAAACTGAATATAGAACTAGTTCTGTAGGAGAGGTGAAGAAAAACAAAAACAACAAAAAAAAAACATAATGGCTATCATTTACAATGGGGAAAGAACGAGTTTGTTTGTACAAATGAAAGAAATACTATGAAAGAGAATAAGAAAGAAATTCGGTTATAGATCTCAACTAGAGCTCAGAAAATATCACTAATTTGCTAGCATGAAAGAATAGCCAACCATCTCCTCTCTCATTTTTGTAGACATGAAGAATAATTACAATGGTCAGAAAAATGCATGAGTATAAGACTTAAAACTTGAAGTGTGAAACTGATATGTTCTCTCTATTGCCATAGATTCTACAATCTACATTGAGACAATTTAAACTTTTTTCTTTTTTGGAAAAGCATTCTTAAGTGATTAATATGCCTCCAAATAAAATCTACCTGCATTTCTAAGAGAATGAATAAACAAGTTTCACATTGTACTTATTTTACTTTGAAAAAGCTCCACACACTTAAAATGCTAGAAGCTTCTAGATGAAAAAAGTTATATACATTTTTATGTTGAATAGTATTACTTTAAAACATTTATAAATGCTATTAGCTTAGAGGCAGATAAATCCTATTAATAGGTTGAGAAATGAGGTAAATTTTATATACATTAAAGCTGATTAACGTCATATTTTCCATTGCCAGGATATGGCTTTAAACTTTTTAGATAAAAATTTCTCTTATAATGATAATGAATTTTCTAGTTGTTGATTACATACCAACAACATATCTTCCCTGGAACAATAAAGGATGAAAAATGAAGATACAAACAACAAAATAAATGCCAGTAGAAGATCAAGAGGATAGGTAATTGTTAGAATACAGTTACTAAGAAAACCAAAAACTCTGAACAAAAGAAATCATTCCTCTTCATCCACAACATGACTTACAGAGATATAGAACATATAAACAGGAATGTAAATGAATACAAGCTAAATATAAAACACACAGTACATAAAGTATAGGAGTAATCAAATTGCAATAGCATGATTAGAAAAAGTACCATACAGAAGTGGATATTAAACAGTATACATTTATGATTTTCTGCATTACTTTCTAGGTTTAGTTTTTTCTTTCCTTTTCTTTTTTTTTCCTGGTTACTACCTTCTATTTAT
>NW_011888798.1:5419644-5422650 GCF_000151845.1 Pteropus vampyrus | reverse complement strand
TCTTCATTTCTGACTGGTTCTTTTTTTCTTGTTTTCTATCTCCACTTTCATGTGTTCTATTTATTTAACGTTCTCACTTAGTTCATCTACTCTTCCCCTAAATTCATTTAGCATCTTTACAACCAGTGTTTTGAATTCTATATCCAGTGGATTTCTTCTCTCCATTTTGTTCAGTTCTTTTTCTGGAGCTTTGTTCTGTGCTTTTGTCTTCTCATTTTGGCTGCCTAATTCTTTTGGTTTCTATGTATTAGGTAGGGTTACTATGTCTCTCGATTTTGATAGAGTGGTCTCATGCAGTAGGTGTACTGTGGGACCTAGTGGCACAGTCTTCCTTGGTCTCCTGACCTGGGTGCTCCAGGTATGTACCTTGTATGGGTTGTGTGTGACCTCCTGTTGTAGTTGAGCCTTGGTTGCTGTTTGCTTGTCAATGAGAGGGATTGACCTTTGGGCTGCTTGGTTGTGATGACTGGCTGTGACCAGTGGGGGAGCTGTTGTATAGGGGCTGACCCTACAGAGCAAGATTTGCTCTAGTGCCTGCCCTGCCTGCCCTTTGGGTATGTCATCCTCAGGTGTGACCCTGAAGGTGCTCTAACTCAGACTGAAGCCGGCCACTGGGTATGCAGTCCAGGACCTCCTGGAAGGGGCCCTGCCACAGGCCAAACTCAGCTATAGCCACAAAGCAATCCACAGATGTCCACCACCCACGCTGGGCTTGGAGGTGCCTTGAGAGGCCAAGCTATAAACTGAGGCTGGCTGTCGCTAGTGCTGGGCTTGAGGCTGCTCAGCAAGAGGTACAGGGCACTCTGAGGCCAGATGAAGCTTGTTTAGGTTTTATGAACCTTTGAGAGATTTTAGGAAAATCCACAGCATGAGCCAAGACAGATGTTTGTATGGAAAATCAGCTGGAAGTGGCTTGTGGGGGCCCACATTTTGGGAAGGGCAGGGTCTTAGGGATTCACCAGGGCTGAGTGACTAGTGTTAGCTACACTGCTGGAGACTCAGATAAGATGCTCAACCTGGATCTGCAAGCCAAGTAGAGGAGAGCTTAACAAATTAATAATGTCCTCTGCTAGCACTTTTGTCTGGGAGAAAGCTGCTCCTCTAGCCCTCACCCTGAAGCCAGACAATTCAATTCTTTCTCATATGTCCCAGGCACCGTTTGAGCTGCCGCCCCAGTGCTGGAGAGCAGAGTGAGCAATTCCATCCCCAAGGAAGTTTGTGTAGGGCCTGTTAAGAGGAGCACCTGGGACTACCCCAACCCTTTGTCTCACTCAGCCATAATCTCCACTAGTTTTTGCAGCCAGAAGTTGTGGGGACTTCTCTTTCTGGAACTAGAATCCTGGTCTAGGGAGCCTGGTGTAGGGCCAAGACCCCTTGTTCCTCTGGAGGGATCTCTGCAGTCGAGATATTTTTCTTGATTCTCCACTGCCACATGTGGGAGTGGGACTAGCTTGTTTCTCATCTCCACCCCTCCTACCAGTCTTTAAGTGGCCTCTTCTGTTTCCATAGGTGTAGGACTTTTGTTCAGCTAGACTTTAGGTGACTCCAATGATGGCTATTCTGTAGTTTAGTTGTAATTTTAACATGATTGTGAGAGGAGGCAAGCACAGTGTTTACCTACTCTGCCATCTTGACTCGAACTCTGTTCCTTTTCTTTTAATTAGGAGTGAAAAAGCAAGTAAAATGATAGAAGTTTGGGGGAAAAAATGTAAAGAAAAGTAGAAAAAAAAATAAAAACGTGGTCTGCTAAGGCACTTGAACATTCTCTTATTCCAGTCATTCAGAAACAGCACCATGCTTTCATCTCATCTACAGTTGTTTTGAAACCAGGGCAGAGTGACCAGGCTGTTCCATAGGTAGCATATATCTTATATCATTTATATCATAGCTGACTTGTTTTTTAAAAAGCTCCTATTTCTCTTCCTTTGAAGAAAAGATTTATTTTTAACAAGTAGAAATCTCTTCATATTCAGGGGAATATTATCTAACTTGGTATAGCAGATCTTTTGTTTGCTGATGGGAAATGAAACATCTGTTGCAGAATTTTATAATGGCTCCATATAATATTTTCAAGAATCCCTCTAGGTGAACTCTAACAAGTTGCATTGGATTCATTTATTTATATGATTTTTTTAGGTAGCTGAATGTGATGTTGATATTTGAGAAGGAAACAGCATTGTTACAATGACTAAGATACAGAAATGATGCATCCAGGGGTCTGGAGCACTGACAGCCTGTGAGGGTTGCACAATCAGTAAGAACATTAATTGACCTGAGAGAAGAGGGGAAGAACAGCTTGTAGACTCTAATCAGTCCAGTTTCTACAGCATTCTTAGCTCAGACCTTAAGAGCATAGGCTGTCAGATTGCCTGGATTTAGAATATCTGTGCCAATTACTGGTTGTGGGACCATGGGTAAATATTACCTTTTTACTTTCTCACATAGAAAATGGGGGTAGTAACAGTATCTACCTCATGGCCTGTTGTGTAGAATTACATAGAATAAATGAGATAATACATACAAAGCATTTCTAATTGTGCCAGGCACATAGAAAGCACTCTGTTAGTTCTGATTATTATTTTTACTACTGAATGAGATGTACCACTTATAGGTGTGCCTTACTCTGTGATTGTGTCTATAAAGGCATTGTAATGTTCTAGGAAAAGCATTCTGAAAATTTTCTTGAATTATACATTTAGTATCCATAATTTATTTAAGACAAAATTAAATGTAAATTTGTTTGCATGCCTGTGGTGAGATAGAGCAGGACTTCTTCATCAACTTTACTCTCAGTCTCCAAAATTATAAACTTGAAGGATGAGTCTTTCTCTTTTCTTTATCTACTAAACATGCTTAATCCTACCCTTTAAAAGGAAAGAACACACAAACAAAAACAAAAAAGCAAACTTAATATTTGCAGGTACATCTATTTATATAACTTCAAATTTTGGTACATCCTTGAACATTTCTTTCTTTGATTTTTCCATATGTATGTATGTATGTATG
>NW_011888798.1:5412804-5419594 GCF_000151845.1 Pteropus vampyrus | reverse complement strand
CAGCCTGTGAGGGTTGCACAATCAGTAAGAACATTAATTGACCTGAGAGAAGAGGGGAAGAACAGCTTGTAGACTCTAATCAGTCCAGTTTCTACAGCATTCTTAGCTCAGACCTTAAGAGCATAGGCTGTCAGATTGCCTGGATTTAGAATATCTGTGCCAATTACTGGTTGTGGGACCATGGGTAAATATTACCTTTTTACTTTCTCACATAGAAAATGGGGGTAGTAACAGTATCTACCTCATGGCCTGTTGTGTAGAATTACATAGAATAAATGAGATAATACATACAAAGCATTTCTAATTGTGCCAGGCACATAGAAAGCACTCTGTTAGTTCTGATTATTATTTTTACTACTGAATGAGATGTACCACTTATAGGTGTGCCTTACTCTGTGATTGTGTCTATAAAGGCATTGTAATGTTCTAGGAAAAGCATTCTGAAAATTTTCTTGAATTATACATTTAGTATCCATTATTTATTTAAGACAAAATTAAATGTAAATTTGTTTGCATGCCTGTGGTGAGATAGAGCAGGACTTCTTCATCAACTTTACTCTCAGTCTCCAAAATTATAAACTTGAAGGATGAGTCTTTCTCTTTTCTTTATCTACTAAACATGCTTAATCCTACCCTTTAAAAGGAAAGAACACACAAACAAAAACAAAAAAGCAAACTTAATATTTGCAGGTACATCTATTTATATAACTTCAAATTTTGGTACATCCTTGAACATTTCTTTCTTTGATTTTTCCATATGTATGTATGTATGTATGTATGCATGTATGTATGTATATATTATTCATTTTTTAATTAAACTTATTGGGATGTCATCGATTAATAAAATTATATAGATTTCAAGTGTATAATTCAATAATATGTCATATATATAGTGCATTGTGTGCTCGCTTTTTCAAAATAAATTTATACTCACTGCTTTCAATTTATATGATAAAATAAAATCTTAGGTAATAAAGTAACATCTTAATTCTTCATTGGATTTACACTTTGTTTTTTTTTAATATACAAAACAATGTCTTAATCTGTTACTTTCCTTTGTTTTCTCAGGAGAGAGGTCAGGATCCTTCACTATGTGTATACTACTCATGAAAATCGATTCTAATTCTCTGGTGGTAATAACGATTTAGCCATGAAGAATTAATGTGTGGTATTGTCTTTACTGCACATTTGTGTACTACTGCAAAGCTTACATCTACTCTCTTAATTATTAAATCCACTCATTTCTTCTGAATTATCATTCTCAAATTTTCTCCATAATTTTACATGTGTCAACATCTAGAGTTGAAAATTCTACACACTTAACTTTTAACTTTTTATTGTAGATTTTCCTCTCTTTTTTCTGACTTTTTTTTTACCAATTGTTTTTATGTATTTTTCTTTCTGTCTATCAAAAAATGTTCTTCCAAACTTCTTTCCGGTTACATTATCCAATTCCATGGCCTCAATAATTATCTATCTGAAGACTTTAGTCCCATTTTCTGACTCTGGGCTCATTCTTCTTCCTAAACTTCAGACCACCATATCGCTCCTTGTTGTCTATCCCAGTGGGTATCTTTAGCTACTCAGAAGGTTAGCATCTCCATCCATGCACCTCAGGAGAGAAAAAACTTCTCGTAAGTATTGTCCTTTGGACTGATTTCAGTGGACTATAGGTTCTCTCAGTGCTAGATCTATTCAACAGGTCCATGTTCAAGTTCTACACTGGATATCAGCAAATGCCTTGTTAGGTGTGTGCACACAATAAATTGAGCTTAATTTAGTTATACTGCTTCTGTTCATAGGTAAGAAGAAACTGGCTGCAAATATTTTCTAAAGTATCCCAGCAAATTTTATACAATAAAGTAAATTAAAGATAAACTTGAAATTTAACTAGAAAACCAATAATAGCTAATGTCAAACATGGTAAATATTATATATATATATTATATATATACATATATATATATGTATATATATAATATATATATATATAGGTTCTCAGTTTTCCAGTTTTCTTAACCACTCTAGCTCACATCTGACATATGCCACAATGTAAACATCATAGAATGACAAGAAATAATAAGATAATATATCTAAGAAATTTACCAGAGTTCTTAGCATTTAAACACTCAGAATGTAGTAGTCACTATAAGATAAAAATAATTGTTTATAAAATTTTCAAAATATAGTTTTGAATATATATTTAGCATAGCAATCACTACCTACTTGCTAATATTTTTAGACTAAAATTTTCTGGGTAGCTTTCAGTTGAGTAATATATCAATCACTATTGATCAATCACTATGCTTTCTCAAAAGTGTATACATTTTTTAAAATATTATAAAGGTCCATTTGTTGGCATTTTCAGTAACTTGATAAAATGCTGGTGTCTGTCTTTAAAAATTAAGTTTATTTAATAAACAGTTTTAAGTTGATTATAAAAATGCTACTCATCGGTATTATCTAATCAATATTATGTAACTTTAAGTGAGCAAAATAACTTCTCTGCTTAATATTGGACAAATAAATCATTATCCTTTCTATATACACACAATGCTTTGAAATTTGTGGTTTATTGCTATAAAGGAATGCCAGCAAAAGTAATTACATGTGAACTTCCCATGAGACAGTGACTATGCTTATTGTTTCTGAGATATAGATACATGTGAGTGAACATCATTAGTCGGTTCTCTTTTTAAACAATTTATTTGAATTCATACTCATTTGCCTGTGTGAACCATGCTGCTTACCCTGTTTAATTTGGTACTGATTGACTCAGTCTGGTGCTCATAAATTTTTGTCCCTGTTTATAATGTTTTATGTCTAACTATCCTTCTGTGTATATAGTCATTGTTTAGTTCAAATAGTTTGATAAACACATGAGTTCAAATATTAGACACATTTAATTGACATTTAAACTGCAGAGCATATTTATAAATGATTACATTCAATGTTCTATGAAAATACTATCTAAAACTTATATATTCTTTACTCACAACATCTTTACTATTTGGACAAAAGCCACATTCTTATTCCTTTATACAAATAAAAATAATAAGCTGAGAGACAAATCACCATAGCATTATTCAGTTAGTTATTAGATTGCAATCAGAAAGCCTATATCCTGACCTCTTATCCCCAAGACTACTCTCCTTTGTAAAATCTGTGTTCTGGCTTAGCTTCAAGTAATAAAAGTTTTGAATACTTTAAAAAATTGCTAGTCTTTTGATAAAGAGATTTGACATTCTAATTTTCCACTTAATATAATGTTTTCCTGGACTGAAAGTAAGTGTCCATTTATACATAATTTTAGCTAGCTGACTACAGCTGTCGAGTTGTCTTAAGTATCATTAAGATTACAGAAAACTATTCAGCAAAGCCTGAAAAAAATAAAGGAAGAATTGCGGGCTTTATCTAACTTTCTCTCAGGTAATACTTGATATATTCTGACATGTTTCAAATTATAGGTCACAATCTATTTATACTTCTAGAAAGTTCATTTTCAGCCAGCATTGTGGAAATGAGACGAAAACATTTTTATCTTTTCTGCGAATACAAGTAAGCCAACTCAAGCCTTTTGACATTAGCCTAGAGAGCCATAAGACTAAATAGTTTAGTATTTCCCTTACCATATAGTCCAAGCAAACAAATAACTGTCATTCATGAAGCCAGACCCAGAATTAGAGAGAATCTTACTTTCATTCTCTCATAAGTTTGTTGTGGAGATTCGAAGAGCGAGAACCGTGCTGGGCATTTAATTACCATGATCCTGACAATAATAATAATTATTATCATTTTAATTTCTAATAATAATAGTAATAATAATTCTTATTTTCATTTCTGTTTATAATAATAATACATGTTGATTGGGGAACATTTTGAAAATACAGAAATATAAGGAAGGATCTCTTTCCTTATATGGATACTTTACATATACTTTTTTTCATATTAGGCTCATGTTATACAAGCAGTTTTATTTCTTGTCCTGTTTAACTTTAAAATACAATGTGGACAGTTTTCTTTGGCATTATATGTTCTATAAATGTTCTTTTGTTAGAGCAATAGTTATGTATAACCATTTGAATGCAAATTTTTATCTCCAATTTATATTATAAATAGATATAAATGTTTAATATCTACCTAGTTAAACCTTTGACCATTTTCACATCTAAATATTTTGCTTTTTATTATTATGCAATTCTTGGGCTATGTATCTAAAAGTGACATTATTTAGTTATAGTACATTGAAAGTTTTTGAAACTCTTGCTATTTCAAACTTGCTTGCCGCAAGATTTGTACCATGAACCTTTTCTCTTGGTAGTTAGTTAAGAATACTGCTTTTATCTATGTCTGACTGGGTTCCTCTTCCACTTCCTCTTTCCGAAACTCCTTCTCCCTCTTTTCTTTTTTCTCTTCATTTGTATATGTCTGTGTACATGTGTGTGCAAGACTAGTCTTCTGCCATTTGCTTATTATGCTTTCTGCTTTTCCTATATATTCCTTTGTCACATAGTTGTTAATTGTATGCATTATTTATTTTTTCAGTTTTATATTTTCAACTGGATATGCTCTCGGATTTTTAAAAAGCAAATAGGACTAAATTCACAGCTTTTAGCACTTTATAAACATAATATCTATGTCAAGGGAGCTAGGACATCAAGCTTAAGTTAAAAACAGCCCTCATTTAAATAAAAAGTAAAAGAAAAGCAAAGATGAGGACTTTAAACATGTGCTCACTTTTATCAAGATATTAATTAAGTGATTGTGTACTTTACATCCTAGGTATATATGTGACTTGAGAGGCATTTAGTATACAGTTTTTATCATCAGTTCCATGATGTTGCAAGAGTGTCCAAAAGTTCCTAGCTTAGCTTGCCTTTGAGCAAATGTTTTTGGAGCGTTATATTTGATGGCAGTCATATATGCTATTATCTATTTGGGTCAGTATCCTGGACAGAAAGATCTTGAATGGATGAGAAAGAAAATTCCCTCCATCTACTCATCTGTTA
This sequence comes from Pteropus vampyrus, assembly GCF_000151845.1. Taxonomy (NCBI): domain Eukaryota; kingdom Metazoa; phylum Chordata; class Mammalia; order Chiroptera; family Pteropodidae; genus Pteropus; species Pteropus vampyrus. The sequence goes on along the minus strand of NW_011888798.1, from coordinate 5,414,585 downwards.
TTATAAGAGCCCTTATCATTGCAGTTAAAAGATTTTGATTTTGATTTTTTCTATCCTCAACAGGGGCCTTTTTCTTCCCGCTTCATTTCTGGGAACAAAAGCTTTCATAGAAAGTCCAAAGACATGGTCACAAGAGAGAGCTTCTGCTTTCTTGTAGTCATTGAAAGAATTTAATACAGATATACTGACTACTTCAAAAAATTGCACCATCCCTCTTCACCCAGCCAGTTCTACTTTTATAGACATATTGTCAAACTCCCCAAATTAAAATTTGCCCTCCCTTTTGCATAACTGCAACTTTATGAGTGGAAATATTTGGTTATATTGTCTCAAATGTACAAACCCTCTTCTCCATTCCTCTCAATCAATTGTGTTGAAAACTCTGAATCATTTTGACAAAAATATTAAATGTCTTAATAACAAAGCTATAAGAGTAAGAGAAATTTCAAATAGTATGAACATACCTTAAAGAATAAATATTTATAAAAGTGAAGAGTAAGTGTAGAGTTAATTATACAAATATTCTTAATGATATCCATAAAGAAAAACATTATTCTCTATTTTTTGTAATAGAATGACTGAATAATTCAATGCTTTGCTTTCATTTCCAATATTTTGCCTAAGGCAAACTTTATCTTAAATTTATCCTTCTATGAGCAGGTCATAGAAATGAACTATATGAACCCTTGCTGACATAATCAATATGAAACTATTTCATTTGGTAATACTTTTGTATATGAATACAGCTCATATACATATTTTATTTTTAGTTTCATTACAAAAAAATTAAGGAATGAGCAAAAACTTATTTCTACATGCAAAATTTTAATTATGCCTCTCAGATGTGTGCTTTTAATTAGCTGGTGACATTTCTTTTTTCAATTATTATAGGTCTACACAACTGTCATAAATTTATAAATTTTAATTAGGGCTGCCCCAAACCTTAGTTATATAGTGTCCACATAGGAATTTGCCAAAGGCTTAACTGTAAGTAAACTAACAATGAATAAATATATGAATTGCCTAATGGGATTTGTTTAACAAATTAACATTTATCTGGAGATAATGAGGTTCTACAATCTATACTACCAGACAATGTTTTATAAAACTACATTTTTAAAAGTGAAAAATATTTTGTAAATGACTTAATTGGATATTATATTATTACTTATTATTAAATGCTTTAAGACAGTAAAACTACATGAACACAGCTCAGGTAAATTCATATGAAGGCTTAATTATATTACTAATTTGAAATATAATTTTTTCTGAACATATTTTCTATGTAAATCAATATCTAATAATCTACGTATATAGATAAAGTTGATATGTTATATATTTTAAGAATGCAGCATGGTTTAGACAAATGATTTGAACAAAATGTTAAAAGTATCCATATATAGTTCAGTATCCATTAATAGTACAGCAAATTCAGTGTTTCATAGAGATTTATCCCTGTTGATCCCTTACAGGTTGAATAGATAGCCATAGTTTTGAGAGACAAACTTTAGCTGGCTTAAATACTTCTGAAGATAAATATAAGAAAGTCATCTGATTATAATCCATTTTTTAAATTATTATAATGAGGAAATTAACAATTAAATAATACAATCACTAAAAACTTACTTGCATAAAAAAAAGCTTTCCTAAAAGAAATGATATCTGTACTACTTAAATAAAATTATGTGTCATATTCTTTTACAGACCATTCATTGTATTCTCATTTGCACATTCAATGAAAATCTCAGTGCTATAATTTTTCCTACAGCAATAGGATAGAT
>NW_011888798.1:5409088-5412754 GCF_000151845.1 Pteropus vampyrus | reverse complement strand
GCTTCATTTCTGGGAACAAAAGCTTTCATAGAAAGTCCAAAGACATGGTCACAAGAGAGAGCTTCTGCTTTCTTGTAGTCATTGAAAGAATTTAATACAGATATACTGACTACTTCAAAAAATTGCACCATCCCTCTTCACCCAGCCAGTTCTACTTTTATAGACATATTGTCAAACTCCCCAAATTAAAATTTGCCCTCCCTTTTGCATAACTGCAACTTTATGAGTGGAAATATTTGGTTATATTGTCTCAAATGTACAAACCCTCTTCTCCATTCCTCTCAATCAATTGTGTTGAAAACTCTGAATCATTTTGACAAAAATATTAAATGTCTTAATAACAAAGCTATAAGAGTAAGAGAAATTTCAAATAGTATGAACATACCTTAAAGAATAAATATTTATAAAAGTGAAGAGTAAGTGTAGAGTTAATTATACAAATATTCTTAATGATATCCATAAAGAAAAACATTATTCTCTATTTTTTGTAATAGAATGACTGAATAATTCAATGCTTTGCTTTCATTTCCAATATTTTGCCTAAGGCAAACTTTATCTTAAATTTATCCTTCTATGAGCAGGTCATAGAAATGAACTATATGAACCCTTGCTGACATAATCAATATGAAACTATTTCATTTGGTAATACTTTTGTATATGAATACAGCTCATATACATATTTTATTTTTAGTTTCATTACAAAAAAATTAAGGAATGAGCAAAAACTTATTTCTACATGCAAAATTTTAATTATGCCTCTCAGATGTGTGCTTTTAATTAGCTGGTGACATTTCTTTTTTCAATTATTATAGGTCTACACAACTGTCATAAATTTATAAATTTTAATTAGGGCTGCCCCAAACCTTAGTTATATAGTGTCCACATAGGAATTTGCCAAAGGCTTAACTGTAAGTAAACTAACAATGAATAAATATATGAATTGCCTAATGGGATTTGTTTAACAAATTAACATTTATCTGGAGATAATGAGGTTCTACAATCTATACTACCAGACAATGTTTTATAAAACTACATTTTTAAAAGTGAAAAATATTTTGTAAATGACTTAATTGGATATTATATTATTACTTATTATTAAATGCTTTAAGACAGTAAAACTACATGAACACAGCTCAGGTAAATTCATATGAAGGCTTAATTATATTACTAATTTGAAATATAATTTTTTCTGAACATATTTTCTATGTAAATCAATATCTAATAATCTACGTATATAGATAAAGTTGATATGTTATATATTTTAAGAATGCAGCATGGTTTAGACAAATGATTTGAACAAAATGTTAAAAGTATCCATATATAGTTCAGTATCCATTAATAGTACAGCAAATTCAGTGTTTCATAGAGATTTATCCCTGTTGATCCCTTACAGGTTGAATAGATAGCCATAGTTTTGAGAGACAAACTTTAGCTGGCTTAAATACTTCTGAAGATAAATATAAGAAAGTCATCTGATTATAATCCATTTTTTAAATTATTATAATGAGGAAATTAACAATTAAATAATACAATCACTAAAAACTTACTTGCATAAAAAAAAGCTTTCCTAAAAGAAATGATATCTGTACTACTTAAATAAAATTATGTGTCATATTCTTTTACAGACCATTCATTGTATTCTCATTTGCACATTCAATGAAAATCTCAGTGCTATAATTTTTCCTACAGCAATAGGATAGATCGTATTGTATAGACTGGCTTCCCTTAGATAGAATGAAAATATGCAGTAAGTCTCCTAGTGCCTTTTTTATTTTAATAAACCCACTGAATATTCTTTTCAGAATTCAATTAAGTAGTTAGAAGACCAAAATTATCAATTAATCACATATCAAAAATATTTATAGACGTAAAACTATCAAACTTAAATAAACAGTAATATTTTTACTATTAGAATGCAAATCAGAGGAACAGCTTGGTTCCTCTGAACTCCATTGGAAATGCTTCTTAATGTGACTTTTGGTTAGCATTATGCTATACTTCAAAGAATAGCATAAGCAATCAAAGCAGGGAGAACTCCCAAGAAGACAGAAATTAACCATGAAGGGAAAGTAAAGATCATATGGATTGATTTTTCATTTTACTAACTAAATCTGCATTTATGTAGTAAAACTAAATATGCGTAGATTGCAGTTGAATAGTTACATAATGGACTTTGCACCTAATATTGGAATTTGCAAATTATATTTTTATTATTCATTGGGGTTAGTTTTTTCCCCATGGGAACATATTTAAATTTAATAGAAGTCAGTAGGAAATATGTTTCAATGTTCACTTATGTGCTGTAGAACAGGGATCTCCAAACCTCTGGGCTGCGGACCAGTACTGGTCCTTGGCCTGTTAGGAACCAGGCTGCACAGCAGGAGGTGAGTTGGCTGCTGAGGAAGCAAAGCCGCATCTGTATTTGCAGCTGCTCCTCAGTGCTAGCGTCACCGTCTCAGCTCAGCCTCAGCTGATCAGGAATTTTCATGGGAGCATCTGTCCCTGGTGCCAAAAAGGTTGAGGACTGCTGCTGTAGAAAACGCTTTGTGTAAACACAGCTATTGCATTAATTAATAAAAATTTCAAGTATATCCTAACATGTAGTAACCTCATATTTTCAATGTGTATTATATACAACATGTCAACAAACTAGTTATAATTTTAGATGGGAATTACAATGCTATCAAATGGACTGATATCATATATTTACACTTAAATAAAACAAATTTTCAATAACTAATTTTTGAAACTAATTTTCAAATTATTTTTAACATTAGGCAACTTGTTTAATTAAAAAGAAACAGATTTTTGAGTCAAACATGTAAGGCTTATAAAACTGATTATACTTAGTCATTCTAAACCAGAGTCAGAATATCTATAAGCACTGAGCTCTGTCACATGGTACACACTCAACACATGATTAGGATCGTTATTGTTAAATTTTATGACATGAACTATGACATACTAAATTTAGAATAAATGTCATTTATTATGTTAAATTAACTATTAAATTTAATTTGTGTTCATGTATCCTTTTTTGACATCAAGAATTATATCTGCAATATTACATTCTCTGTATTTTTTACATATAAAGAAAATTACAAATGATTTGAAAATACAATGACACTCAAATATTTACCCAGGGCTGATGGTATGCAACTTCCTCCATTTTGACAGTAGTTGCTACAGTGGTTGACTTGACATCTTTCTCCTGAATAACTAGGCCAACAGTGACACCTCAAATCACCCTTCTCATTTAAAATGCATCTTCCTCCATTTTCACAAGTCAATTTGCATGAATCATCTGGTTATAAAAAGAATTGTATGAATTAGCATGCCATTTAGTGGATGGTAGAATTGGAATAATTTCAAAAAATTAAAATAAATACTAGGTTTACTTGTTTTTATAAAATTCCAAAAAATAAATACTCCTAATATAAAAGATAAAACACAATTATCAAACTATTGTTGAATGCTAAATACAAATGTTGAATTCACTTTTATTCTTCTTTAAGCTTAAATATTATAAGCCATTTCTTGTATTTGTTAAAACAGTAAACGATTAAACCAACTGAAACTTTATAAAAAAATATTTTGCAACTGATAAGTATTTTTCAGAATGTGGACAATCATGGCCTATTTTTAAGAGCATTTGATATTAAGCTA
>NW_011888798.1:5393602-5408716 GCF_000151845.1 Pteropus vampyrus | reverse complement strand
AATTTGACATCTCTATATTCTATTGTGCGTTTACTACCGAAAGTCCAGTTTCCGTCATAGGGAAACTTTTAAATAAAAATATACTTGTTGATATACAAATTTATTAACTATGTTATAAACATCCAAAAATAAATGCAAGTGGTAATCTCCAGTGAAGAGTTAAATATAAAGGTCAGATTCTTAAGAAAGATCCAGAGTGAAATTATGCTTGCTTAATTTAAAATTCACCAATATATTTATAACTCATTAAGCATGAAATATCCTAATTAAGGCTGTGAATGTGAACAGTGAAGATAAATATTTAAGGTATTATGATCACAGGATTATTATGAGAGGGCTTATTTCCTTTCGTGTGCAGATATTTGATGTAAACCACATAGATATTCAAAATCTCTATATGTTAACACATGTGTATTTCAATAATGTGCTTATTAGGTACCAGAAGTTTAAAAATATAACACTGTCTAATGAAATGAAAGTGCAGTCACTTTCTTTCAAAACCTAACTGTAATAGTTTTATAATGAAAAAGAAAACTGCTTTTGTCAATAACTAAATCACCCCCAGAAGCCAAGCTCCAGCAATTATAATCAACTATAAGAAAGAGCAGGTGAATACTTCCTCAGGAATAAGTAACATTAGAATTTTAAATTTCTTACATGAAGATTAAAAATGTTCACTGTGCTCACCATTTAACAATAGCAGCTAGAGAAAGGCAAGTAATTATAAAAACCTGAAAAATGTGGCTATATAAAATGTTAATGTCAGGAAAAAATTAATTGGCATTTATCTACATCAATCAATAATTCTGAAATCCACTTATTTATATTCCTAACTAAAATCATCCAAGCTGTCTGTTACCAAGTCTCATATGTGCAAAGGCTAATATGAATATTTTTAACACTCTTATTATTTAAAATATAACATTATTTTAAATTACAAAATTAACTTTGAGAAGGTTTCTGTAATCATGCCTTTCAAGCAGGGTTGAAATGGTAAAGGTGAAATCTCTACAAAAGTTTTACATACTGGATGAGTGTGTACCTAGACAAACATGCTTCCATATTTCAAACACAAAACTACACAACTTGTTTAATTTTCTTATCTACTTCACAACAGACCCATCTTAGAGTGCTTTTTGCAAGGCATTGTGCTAGGCACTAAACGCATCTTCTCTCTCATATTTCCAGTGACTCTGGACATGGGTACTGTGAGCAATATGGAGGCATTGGGATATATCGTATGTAGAGTGTGGAATGCCTAGGTTAGCTTTAGGGCACCATTATTATTAAGTAATGTTAGACATACAATTATGCCTTTCTAACTTCAGTGTTCTAGTATCATGGGGATTTTATGAGGATTAGATAAAATAATATACATATTATTTTAAGCCTTCAAAATATTTATTATTATTACCAGTAGTAGTAGTATTTATTGTTAATTAAATTTTACACAGTGGAAACTGAGACTGAGGGAGAACAGGGACAAACAATTCTGTTAAGTGATAAATCTTAGCCTAATACAGACCACTCCCTCAGTCCTACCCTAGGCCAAGTTCTTCCTTTGTATTTGCTAAATCTGGATTATTGGATAAATAATTTTCACTAATCAAAGAGGAAAATGGAAGGTTATATAGAAGAGACAGTGATGTCTAGTTATAAAGAAAAAACAAAACTTATTTGCAACTCGATCATTAAAAACAAACAAACAATTATAACATCTGAGCCAATGTAGAAGTAGTGTATTTATGTGCAGAATCCCAATCTCTTCCAGAAGTTTCTCTCATCCAAAACATAGTATAAGAAGACATAATACATAAGAGGCACCTATGAGAGAGCACTGGCTATGGGTGTGTGTGGAACTAGTGAAAGCGTGTCATGTCTTCTACAAGGAAGGATTTGTTGATATTTTTAAGAATCTGTTTCTGAGAGGTTAAATAGCCATACATAGTTTAGCTACATGACCATGTCAGAGTAGTGAGTGAAAAATGTATCTAATAATGTTGGAAAATGTTCATTTAATTCTTGCATTTTTCTATTACCAATTAAATGTTCATTTAATTCTTGCATTTTTCTATCACCAATTATCTTCCCAACCAGTTACCCTGGTTGGGAAGATAATTGGTGAAAAAAAAAGGGGGGGTACATTCTAGTGCCAATAACAGCATCCCTTTTTAATACCCATCCAAAATACCAGTCATGATTCACATTTAACTATCTATTAAGAATTTCCCAACCTTGCTACCCGCAACAATGCTTCATACATCCTACATACTAACTGAAATAAATGATTCATTATTTTCTTTATGTGCCATGGTTTTATGCCTTTTCAAAGAATTTCTTTTGTCTCAATATTCTGCTCTCTCATACCCACTTAATCCAAATCCAATCTGTCTTTGAAGATCTTGTTTTAAGGTAATATTCTATAGTAAATTATAATCGATTCTCTAATTTGAGAAATCATCTGAATCCTCATAATGGTTTTAACTCATTCTCTTCTGGGGCTTATATTACTATCTATATATATATACAAATTTACTGACGTTTATGTAGTTTATCATTTCATCTTTGCAACCTCTTCTGCTTTGTATATATGATGTTTAAAAAATTTAACTATCTTAAAAGAGTTAGTTTTATATACTTAGTATCTTGGAAATGACAAAAGTCTTCAGATTGCTTATAACCCAGAACAGTGAAAGATGAGAAATGCTATGGCAGTAAAGATGCTGACTGAGGGCAAAGACACAGTGTGAATGTGGGGAATTCATTCTAATGAAGGGAAATATAATATGGATATATGGAATGTGTGTTTTTATCTGTGACAAAAATTTAGTGTTGAGAGTTTTTTTTTTTTTCTTAATAGCAATTTTATTCTGTTATGGCTAATGTAAAATATGAGACAACTTATTGTCAGTCTATTTGGATAGCTTGTTTCTCTTTCCAATTGTACTATTTTTGTTTTTATTTTTTGCTGTTTAATACTTATCAGCACCTAAAATAATGTTTCAGTTGTTTTTGATGTATGTTCCAACCTGTAGAGTCTAAAATATAAACTCCATAAACAAAGAAATCCTGTTGGTTTTATTTCTAAACTAGTCCTTGGTTTCTAAATTAGTATTATACTTTGCCCATGAGCCCCCCAAATGTTTATTAGTAGTAATAGTAGTATTCATTGTTAATCCAATTTTATTCAGGAGAAACTAAGACAGTTTCTAAATTATTCCTCAGTTTCTAAATTAGTATTGGCACACGGGAGGTGTTCAATATAAACTTAAATCAAACAATGGGTTTTGGGGCTTGAGTTTAAACGAACAGTAGAATGGCCTCCTCAGAAATATCATCTCCAGTGATATGAGAGCTATATAAATATCTTTTGATTCTGTGTGTGACTTCAAAGTTCTCAATCTACTCTTAAATGCATAGTAAGTGCTCAACACAGCTTTGTGACTAAATGTATAATGAATATTAATAGACAGTCATCATCAGAGAGAACAATTTATGCAGGCATTTAAGAAACAATGGTATTAAGGCAACTAAATAGATGATTGAGTAGCTAATTCTGCTCAGTGTCAATAATTGTGAAAATTTATTGTACTGATGAATTCATTATTTACAGAATAATGAAGTTTACCTACCTAACAGGCTGTCATCATTGCAGGTGCCGTTAATCAAATATTTTCCTTCTGGGCACACACAGGTGGCTCCAGAAGGATTCAACAAACAGAGGAATTCACATGTTAAATCCAAGCATGGATTGGGCACTGATTAAAACAAACAAAAGAAAACAAAGAAATGAATAACTACAAATACAATAGGTTTCAAAAACATAAAAGTCAATAAGGTGAAATGATGTATTAGCAATGCTGAAAAAAAAATCACATCAAATTTCTACTGGGAATATCTCATTTCGATGTTACCATTCTCCTTTATAGGTGAAGAGAAATTATTACCTAACATCATCATTAGTAGAAAATTTATCCTGATTTATACTTCCCATAAGAGAGAAGAAATTATTCATATTTTGTCATTCTTCCCTGTGACTAATTGCTTTTGGCAAAAGAGTTGGTCTGAGATATCAAAGTGTAGATTTAAATTCCATATGTATTTTTCTGTTCAAAACACAAACAAAATACATATTTTTCCCCCCCTTAAAAGCCATGTTTAGCATGGTTAGCATGGTTTCCTTTCCATTAGGTAGAAGATTGTGTGCATTGGTAAATGTGTGCCACATTTTTTTGGTCCAAATTTCTATCCAATCAGCATCCTTTGCAGTCATAGCTGCTCCATAGATCTTAAAGAATCTATTAGAATGAAACAGAAATGGCACCAAGGTAGTAAAATGACTATAATGACTATAAAAGTGGCTTTTATTCTGTTAGAACCACTCCTCGAATGCCTATTATATTCAGGGTAGAGTTTTATTTATTTATTTTTTTATGAAGGTGACAATATTTGACTATTAATATGAATCAAGTAGACATAGAAGATGAGAGGGAGTGTCCTCATATTAATTTTGGAACCATATATGTCAGATGACTGGTAAAGGGCAGCAAAACTTTGGATAAAATTTCAAAAAGTTTTTAGGGTGCTATATGTTGTTTTAATCTGTTTCCAACACTGATTTGTATAAATAGCAATTGTTATCTTTCCAAATCATTTGTACCAAGTGAGATTAAATCTCTTTCTATTTGTCATAAAGAATAATTATTACAAATAAATCTTAAACAGTTTCTTGAAGGATGAACTCATACATAAAGACAGATCATGAGAATTTCAGCCACATTTTTTACTTTGTTCTTCAATATTTTTGACAGTCGTGTTTGAAATATATCTTTCAAGACATTGCATTACTTATTTATCAATTCTCTTCTAGAAGGAAAATAACAATTAAAATCATAAATAATTAGAGAAACTACAACTCTTGAGAAGAGTTCTCAGATATTTTTAAAGATGAAATATTGATGATATAATTGTTACTTGCTCATCATTAAGAAAAGTTAGAATGGCTAATGATGAATTTCCTTACTTATCTATAGACTCAGAAGGTTTTATTAAGAATCTTAGAAAAACAGAATTTTTAATTAACAAAGTCAATTCTAATTCTAAGAAACACAGAAAATGCTGAAATTTTCATAGTTGTTTTAACAGAAATGGAAATTTTTGCATTATTTATATCTTGACTTTAGTAATTTAAAAAGTATGGTGATACCAAAATTAAAGTTACTTAAATTACTGGGGTTAAAACATTAAACTGTTAAGACAGATAAAAATACTTTCTTTTGAGAGTCATAAGGAAGAAAATTCATTAATATAAACAACTGTATAAAATAGTTTACTTACAGTCTAGTTGTTTATAGCGATGAGATATCAAAACACCTTTTGATTTATCAACGTCTAAAGCTAGGTACTCTACTGAACGTTGGCCAAATTTTTGAACTCGGAATACACCTGTTTTAGGTCCTGCTCCATATATATAATCTTCAAAGACATCAATTCTATGTGGATGTAACAAGCCTAGAATTTTTAAAAAGGTGGAGTTATAAAAGTTTCAATGTAAATACTAGACTTAAGGAAACTAAGTTTAGCCAAGAACATATAGAAAATATTTTGAAAAAATTCTTTAAAAAAACTCACAATTAGAATACTTTTAACATTATCTGTAAAGTTATTAGAATTAATTTATTTGCAGTTGGAATATATGAGATACTAAACATGTCACTCAGAACATAAAAAACATTTTCATCATCACTTTAATCATCTTTATCACCACAGAGCATTTCTTGGGGGTCTTATTACATGCAGAATAATCTTCTCTACTGTACAATTTGCTGACAAAAGAAAAGCCTACAGGCCAACCTTAGTCACTGCACCACAAACAGTTCACAAAATTCTCAAATTGTTTTCTAGATCAAATTAATGATCAAATTAGGTTCTCTGAATGACAAATTTATCAAGTAATCGTTAGTTGATTTTCAAAAGTACAATTAAAAAAATGAAATTATTATTGTGTTTTAAAAATGGAGTAAAAAAACTGGCAAATGGTAATCAAACATATGTCTAGTTTGGCTAAACATAATAGAGACCATCATTTTTCACATTTTAAGAAATAACTATTATTTTAAGAAATTTTACAAAAATAATAATCTAACTTTTGATACTGAAATTTAAAGCAAGTAAAATGACATTTTAATTTTAATTATTATCTAGAGGCTGTTAAACATAAAATGTCTTTTAAACATATATTTTTCTTCAGTGTTTCTTGAAATAGCAAAATGTACACTTAAGCTGAAACAGCTTAACTTTCTTGTAATCAATTACAAAAATGTGGAATTTTTTCCATCCGAGGTCATCATTTATAAAACATATACTTTAGGCAAAGGCGTAATGAAAGTTTTGATTTATTTTTTTCAATGTCTCTATTGTAGTTAGAACAAAAAAAAGAAGAAGCAAAACTATAGTCATTAAATATAATATGTAAATATAAAAAGTTTGAGTACATATTATGAACAAGTAGTGGTAAATAAGAGAAGGGGTTGTGGTAGAAAAAAGGAAAGAAAAACAGAAGGGAAATAAATTAAATTCAGCAAAAAGAAGGAAGATTGCCAGGCAAGAAACATGGAAGGTACAGAAGGAAGCCAGAAAGTGAGAGTGTGAACAATAGGAAGTAGACACAGAGGTATAAAAAAGGTCCACGAAAGAAGAGCACGGGTAGATTCTGCAGTCACTGGTAGCAGAGGTAAATCGTCATCTTTATATATACTACTTTCACTTATCAATGACCCATAATAATAATTAATATTATATCATGTTTTACTATATACAGTAACTCATTTTATGGTTGTTATCTCTGCAATTTGAAATAAAAACTAGTCTTCACAGAAGCTAATTTTGACTACTCGAAGTGCTCCACTCAGAATGCAATATCCAAGAAGACAACAGACAGAATATTTTCTCAATCTGGGCAGTGATGGACCATGTTTGTCTTAGAGTCAAGAAGTTCTTCTGGCCTGGCCTCTTCATTATTCTAGTAGGAATAAAAATTGCAATCTACAGTAAGAGCTACAAGTTAAAGGAGAAAGAATTTGAGGAAATCCAGAGTATAAAGCTTTCATATTTATATTTACATACCACTATTTAATACTCCCAATAATAATTAAAAGCAACAATAAAAGCACTTCACAGACCTTGTCTGCTGCTGACAGAGATTACTGAATCAGAGCCATCATACAGAACACTACCAATAAGGGAGAGCTCAAGGTCAGCCCAGTATATCCGTTCACTAAAATGATCCACAGCCAGACCTGCAAAATCAACACACACAAACAAATAACAGAAATAAATTAGATATTATTTAAAATTATGTTTTTGGTTTTTAATGTATAATTATGATAGATGTTTTTCTTCAAGCACCACAGAAATTACATAGTCTACATCATTGTACAGTACAAATTAGAAAAAATGAAATAATTAAATCTTTATCTGAAATATATGTGTATAGATTACATAGAATTTCTTTAATAAGGTGTAGCAAATATCTTACATCACATAGAAATAGCTACCCTAAATATCCTTCCTTTCCACACTTACTGATTTCTTAATTATGACTATTTTCTAAAAGACTTTTTGCATGATATTTTCATTTTTTTCTTTATAGTAAACACATAATTAATCATTTCAACAACTTATCCAACCTTTATTTAAAATAATTCACTATAATTAGATAATTTCGAATCTTCATTTCTTTGTAAATACAAGAATCATGAACTTAATCATAAGATATTTTCATCTATTTGGAGTTGGCCTACAGTATTGTGAGATACTTGTTGTGCAGGCCAAAGTTTAACTTGATTAAAGAGTGATGCTACTTGTAGAGACAAATGAATAATAAATTCATTAAGGTACTAGTATTTAAATTTTTCTCCCTATATTTTTACTTTAATCATTAATTTGCTCTGCGATTGCTTATCTTCATTTTTATCATCAGTATCTGCTAGTGAATAATAATAAATTATAATAATATGTGGTAAAAATGTTTTTTATTTATTCAATTTTTAATTTGGGGGGTTTATAAAGTGATTGGAGTCCAGCCAGTATATTTTTGCAAAAATATTATCAACACATAGAATATCGTAAGGAAGGTTCCTTCAGTATAAAAAAGTAACATCTATGACATATGGATTCTATAGTAAATCTTCACTGCTATAGATATTTAACTTTTGTCACATGGCTAGTCTTTAGATATGATGTAGTGTACACTTTGGCAGTACAATGCAAGTAAAATACTTTTGGCATCTGAATGTTAAGGAGCTCTTCCAATCAGACATTCAATAAACAATGGAGGTACACCTAAATGGCAAGACAACTAAATAAAAGATAGTTTTCAGTTTGTACTAATTATATTCCTATATAGATGGATCAAAATTTAAAAATTAGAATTAAAAAAAAAATCATAGAGAACATCGTTTGGGAATAATTCTTCAATTAAGTAGGGAGATCTAGCCCAAATGTAATCAAACTAAATATAAATATTGTTTCTAAAGTATGAAATAAGTATGTAGTATGCCCAATCAGCCTCTGAGAAATTACTTCACAATTAAAACAAGTGGCCCATGTTCTACTATTTCTGCTTGCTGATTAATTTGCTATTTGGAATCATGTTGGGAGCTATATTTTTGCTTCTTCACATGTAATTATGAGTAACATGAACCATTTCATGGTTCAGTTTCCTGCTGCCACCATTTTATTTCAAAACAGTTGTCTAAAAAGGGTTAAAAACATTTTTCTTTCTTTTCTACCTATATAATACAATAAAGAAGATTAAAAAAAAAGAGCTGTGCCAAATAACTGATCTTTAGATTTGAAAATATTGTTTTCTAATTACAGAAAAGAAGAAAACAATCGTGTGTAATCCAACTTAATTACCAATATGATTTCTTCAGATTCAGCAACAGTGAAAAGTTCTCAAAAATGTCATGCACTGCATTATTAATCTAGTCTGGTCTAAGACATACCCATCTTTACCAGCTCTGGCCACATACTATACTATTAAATGGAATTACATCTTGATAAAAATTATATAGCAACACTCTTAGAAGAGTGGGATTTATATTCCAAAAATCCACAAATCAATGATTTTGATTTTTTCTTAAGCCCTTTAATAAAAGATATAGTTTTTTAAATTAAAAAGCTAATAAAGGAATCAACTAACTTTTCTCATTATAGAGATGAGAGTCAAGTTTATATGAAAAAACAAGTCTATTTCTATTTTTAAAATATCATATCTTTTTTGTCTTAAATGAAGAACCAATAATAAAATGGGGGGAGGAATCAATTTCCAAGGAAGTCATTCTTATATGAACTGAAGATGATGAATATTTATAACTGAGTCAGTATAAGAACAGAAAGTTAAAAAAAAAATCCCACACTATTTCTAATAAAGCATAATGGAATCACAATTTGGAGGGCTTGTAAAAAATAAAGACACAGGCTCACTAAGATTTAGGAATGCATGATAATGATCTTAATTATGTAGCAATTTTCTTAACATGTCCCATGATACCAATACTACTTTTACATTTTAGGGATTTTTGAATTTTACTTTTGTTGAATTCTGAAACTTTCCAAGATCCTCTCACTAGTTCTCCTATTTCTACTATGGTCAAAAAACAAACAAAACAAAACAAAACAAAATCTTATGAGAAATTGCCATAGTACCAATGTACTCTTTAACAGACAAGATGTCAAAAGAGCAATAAATTAAAATTAATGTTTCAAAAATGGAGAAAAAATTACTTACATTCTGTATTAAAGGAAAGCCAAGATTTGTAAGGTAGTAATAATTACCAAGTGTGTGCTACCATATACTTGATTTAAAAAGTAATGAGGGGTCCAGAAAACTAAAGATATTTACTATTATATCAAATTTAATTTCAAAAATTGTTAAAGTATTTTCTTTTTGTGATAGGCTACCTACTTAGAATCTTAAACTCCAAACTGTATTAAAGCCTTTTTCTGAATAATATATGACTGTTTCAGGGTCAGTGTGTACTTTTTTATTCTCTCAGAAATTACCACAATTTGGGAGAAGCTGCAGACAACATTAATAAGGTTCTGGAGATCAAATAATATGGTATTTAAATCTAACTCATGTAATCCTATATACCTTCCTACTAGAGGGAAAACTGGAAAGTGTTCTTATCTGACTTTGCCTTTATTAACCCAATATTTATTCATAAGGCACCATATACTGCCAAGTACCGGGCATGGAGCATAGAATAAAACAGATTACATTCCTGCTCTAATGGAGCAAGCTAATCAGCCAACAAACAGACAGACAATTGATTGAATCAGAAGATAGATTATGCTTCTTGTGTTTAAGATAATACCTAATAAAAGAAAAAAAAAAGTGTGTCATTTGTTAAAAGAGGCCTTAAAACCATACCATGGCTGAAAGTGTTAAAAATTGTAGGTATTCATTTCTTTATTCATTCAACACATAATTATTTTAAGCACACTTATTACAGGTAAAATAAATGTTATTAATACATTTTACAGATAAGAAAATTGATCCTCTAAAGTTTATGAAGGTTGCTCAATTTTAACTCAAGCCTATTTAAATGGAAGGCTTACGTTCTTTTATACTAATCCATAGTTCTTCTGTGTAAGGCACTATGCTATTCCCGATAGATTATACCATTTTCCTTTTAAAACCCTTTCTCAACTATGATGACAGTGAATTTTGTTTCTTGGCTTCTATTGCACAAACACCTTTGTAGTCTTCATTTTTTTTTTTTTTTTACTTTTAAATATAAGCATCTCACAAAATTCTAACCTAAGAAGCCTCTTTGTTTTCCACTTCCTTGTCCATCTTAACAATTTCAATAATTTTAAATATCAGCTTCCTGTTACTAATTCTCCAAACTAAATTTCTACTTCTGCTTCGAGCTCCAGGACTAAAAATTTCAATTATCTGTAAGCTATCTCCATCTGATTGACTTGGCTTGCGTTGCAACCACACCTGCAACATTTGCCTGTGTCTGAGTGACAGCATCACACAACCTGTGCTCAAGTAGTACATTCTCAAAAATTCTACTCTAATGATTTAAAAATGTCACAATGAAAATTACTTGCCCCAATTCCTGACCTTCTTTACTGCTCTATTTTTACTCTTTTCTCCATAGAACTAAACATCTCATAATCTACTTTATCATTTACTTTTTAAATATTATATTTTTACCATCCCCATCTCAGTCTTCTGCTCTCCGCTAGAATGTAATCACTAGGAAAACAAGGAATTATAACTGTGTGTTCACTCCAATATTACTACTGCCTAGCATCATGCCTGACATATATCGGGCACACAATAAAAATTAGTTGAATGAGTGAACAAATGGCTTCTAAGAGTCTACTCCTGTCAGTGGGGCAAAAGTTCTCAGAGTAATGTTACTGCGAAGAAAACTCATGTATATCCACTACAAATAGAGTAAAGAACCTCATATCAATTACCTTATTGACATGTCCCTGACCAGATGCTGTAACCTGCCTAACATGAGTCAATGGCACTTTCCATAGTCTTTAATACCCTGCATGGGCCGGCCCCTATGTTTCTCTAAGCCTTCTCACTCCACTTTCCAATTTCTTTACTACGCTCTTCAACTTTCCTTCAATTCCATTTCCTACCTCAGAGCCTTCTGACCTGTTCTTTACTTTGCATTGCAATATCATTCTCCATCCCATTCCTTCACATTATTTAGCAATTATTCTTAACAATCAACTTTATTCAAAAAGCCTTTACTCTCCACTGTAATCAGAATGACACTTCTGCAGCACTCCACTCTTCTCTACCAGAGCTATTTGCACAAATGCGCATATGTGTGTGTACATACACACACATGCACATACATTTCTGTTTTTGTTTTTACAGTCCCTGTTAGACTATAATGTCCAAGAGTGTAGGGATTCATATTTCCGATGACAAATAAGGCCTGGCATATAGTGAGCAACAATAGTTTTTGAATGAAAAAAAGGATGAATGAAGAAAGAAAACAAGAAGACACTTGTATGACTGACTTTAATTTATTCACTATTCCTCTTAGAGATATTTCCTATCTCTTTATTCTCACATGCGTTCCATAAATTTTTCGACTCTAACTTTGCTTTGCTTCTCTCATTCCTTCTCTCCTTTTTATCTGACTGTTATTATTATAATTATGCGATTCTCAGCTATCATTCAGAACATACAATAGACTGTTAACTGGTCCTTTAGTCTCTGTATCTATTCATTCCCTTGGCACAGTGCTTCTGCCACAACATGCTAGAAGACCTACATTATTCACATCACTCTTTGAATCAAAATTGTACAGTGGTTCATTATTGACTAAAAAATCACATCTAAACATCTTGGCATTTAAAGTCCTCTAATCTCAGCTCATGTTATATTACCTACTCTGTTTTATTTTAAGTTATATTTTAAGTTATTTATTATTATCCTTTGATTTGTTACAGCAATATTTTAAGTTATTTATTATTATCCTTTGATTTGTTAATGAAAACATCAAACTTTGAAGATATAAGTTCATTCCTGATATCTCACAGCTAATGTGATCCCCTGGGGTTAAAAACAAACAAACAAACAAACAAGAATCCTTGTCTCAAGCTTCCTTCGAAGTTCCCTCCTGCAGGCAATTCTATAAACTGCTGCCGAGTCATTCTTTAAAATGAAAATGTTACACATATTATGCTCATGTAAAATGTTAATATCAGAGAATTTTTTTAATTTTGCAACTTTTCTATGTCTAAAATTAGTTAAAGATAAAAAGCTAAGAGAAAGAAGTTCAAAGTTCTTTAAATGATAAAAATAGACTTTGGGCAGCTATTACCACTCTCCTCTTTCCAATGTCTCCCCTTGAAGCTAGAATAAAATCTAGTGCTTATCAGTATGTCCCATGTCCTAGATGATCTGCACTGACCACCTTGCCACCTCATCTCTATAATTATCTTGTTTCTCATATGCGTGTAGGCATACAAAATTCTTGCTATTTTTGACATATACTAAGCTCATTTCTAACTCAGAACTTGCTGATCTCTCTGCTTGGAAAACTTTTTCCTCACATATTCATATGATTTGCTATCGCTTTTTTTTTTGTTTGTTATCTTTTTCGAATATCACCTTTCTAGATGTGTCTTCTCTGGTAATAATTACAGAAATAGTACTCCTCCATAACTGCCCATCACTTAGTATGCTTTTTTCTATACAGCACTTATAACTATTTGACACATAATATATATTCTATTCTCGACAGAAAGCTAAGTGTCATGGAAGTTGGACTCTTTTCACAGGGTAGAACTTATTTTGTCAGTATATGGAAAAATTTCTGGCACTAGGTGGGTGTTCAATTAGTATTTGTTAAATCACTGAATGGAGACACACTAAATTCCAAACACAGTTCCTTCCCATAAAGAGTAAAAACAGTCTCGTTAGAGAAAAATTCACAAGACACATTAAAAGTTAATAAGTGCCAAATATAAATTTTTAACTACAAAAGATATTACAAAGCATAATTGTTAAATAATATGTGCTTTAGAAAATGTGTTCTATCATTTTGATAGGGATGTAGTAGGTAGGGGTGAACAGCACAAAATCTGAGGCTCCAGTAGTCCGAAAATGTTTTATTGAGGAGGAAAAGAGGAAATGCTAAAATTAGAGCTTAAAAGATGGATAAGATACAGCTATGTATACAAAAGTTGGAAGGATATTCTAGATGGGAGCCTGGGATGAAAATGAAATGAGAAAAAGAATAGGAGACAGGAAAAAAGCCTGAACTTCTAACACTCCAAAGAATTTGGAATGATAGTTTAGATGGCACGGCTGGTAGGGAGATTAAAGCCAGATTGAAAAGAGCTGAGAATAAAAAGATGAGAAATCACTGAACCTGTATTTTACAAAAATTATTTGTTTCTCAGCTTTTTGTCCATTTAGTTTCTCATCCTCTAATAATATTACCATCTATCTCAAAATTATTAACATATATCTGTAAAAATACCCTAATACATTGCTATAAACTGTCAAAATTTCATGCATGTGAAATCCTAATAATGGCCTTAAAACTTAGGCAATTTTCAAATAATATGCCTATAATATTACTGGCAATATAATAAAGACCTGATTTTCAAGTTGGAAAAATACGACATGAAATGTTATTGACTTTCATAAAGTAATACTATAAATTATTTTATCTGCTTGTAAAAATGATTATATTGTCAATGAAACTAGAAAGAATTGTAACACTAATGTTTATAGCATATTGCTACACATTTTAGACTGTGTCAGGAAAACACAGTACCTGTGGGTCTCCGTAAATTCTTTTGAACTAAAATCCTTCTCAGAGTACCATCCATGGCTGCTTCTTCTATGTGTGAGTGGTCCCCAACAACAGTCCAATACATCATCCTGAAGAGATATGCAAGTTGATTAGCCTGAAGATGGTGTTGTTATAACCCAGCTCTGCTCCAAAACACAGTCTCTTCAGACCATGTATCAGAATCACCCCAGAGTCCACGAAAAAGGAAATTCCTGGACCAAATTCTAAACCTACAGAATGGGAACCTCTAATAGAGGTACCCAGGAATCAACATTTTAAACAATCTTATCTATGCAATAAAATTTGAGAGTCACCGTTTAATAGGATGCACAACATTTTATTTCAAAAATTTTATTAACATTTTAGAAAGAAAAGTATTTCTAACACTTGAAAGTATCTTCTTGTTGGGACATAATACTAATTATATTATAGAATACTCATTTTATTTTATTATGGACACCACATCAATATATTCTTTCTTATTTTGATAAAGTAACTATTTTCTCAGGCAGAAATCATTCTCTATTTGGAAAACACCATACTGCATAATTCCCGTAAATAAATAACAGTTGCTTCTTTTAGCTCAGGATTCAATGATCCACTTTGTGGGTGACTAGGAGTTTTATTTAACATTTCCCTACATCCTTTTTTGGTCATTGCTTATAAATGAAAAAGGTAAAAGAGTAAAGAGATAAAAAATTCAAGAAAAATAAATGGTTGTGTTAAATTGTTTAAATTTGATCATAGATATATCTAC
>NW_011888798.1:5389084-5392637 GCF_000151845.1 Pteropus vampyrus | reverse complement strand
TACCTCAGATTGGTCCAATGTGTGGTATAGTAACTGAACCAGTGCATTCTGGAATGATCAGTCCAATAGATGTTTCCTGCAACCCAATCGACTGCAATGTCCCTGGGCCTTTTAAATTCAGGACACTAAGACAAAACAAAACAAAACAACAAACCATAGTATTTTCAAAAGCAAATTGGTTGAGTTTTCTGTATCTATACATTGGTGTGTAGAAATCATATTAGCATGATCAGGTGTTAATTATTACATAGATTTAAAAAATACCTGACATCTATTCTTGATATTTATAGCTGTATAATTTCACAAATCTTAAGTGTACAACTCACTGGAGTTTTACCAATATCATTGGCTCTTTTTAAACAACACTTTGATAGAATATTTCCAGAATTATATAAAGTTCACCTGTGACATCTCTGTTAGTTTTCCTCTGAGAATAATCATAAATCTGATATGAACAGCATAGATTAGTTTGAACAAGTACATGTAAATTGAATGATACTCTTTTATTCTTGTCTTTTTTAACCCAACATCATATCTGTGAAATTCATCCATATTATTGTGCTTGCCAGTTATTAATACTTTTTACTAATGGGTAGTATTTTATTTTTAGAATATACCATAATTTGTTTACCATTTTACTAATGATGTCCATTTGGCTTGTTTATAGTTTTAGGCCATTATAACTAAAGTCATGAATATTCTTGTACATGTCTTTTGGTGAACACAAACACTCATTTCTGTTAAGTATTTAGCAAAAAATTGAATTGTTAAGTCTTAAGATATACATGTGTTCAGCTTGAATAGATACTGCTAGAATTTTTTTTCAAAGAGTTTGTACCAGTATACACTCTTTTCAGCAATTTAAGGAGGTTCCATTTGCTTTGCATCCTCATCATATATTATTTGATTAAATAGAAACGTTTAAAAGAATACCGCATTTAATCATCTTTGGAGGAAAGTTAGAATCTCTGTCATTTATATTAAACCTGCTAACTTTGATTTTCTACTTAATATTGTATTACTGAATTATTGTGAAACAAAGGTATGAGAGTTCATTGGAAATAGACAGCAAATAGAATAATGTATGCTGTATGCCCTTCAATTAACTTGATCACTTTGAGTAGGAAATAGTATAATAATTAATTTAACATGGTCAGGTTTATTGTACATAACTAAAAGTAAGAAAAGATTCACAGGGGCATTATATTAAGAATGAAAACAATTATTTGAAGGTGATTATAACCAGAAATGCAGTCAATATGTAAAAACATTGCTAAGACTGGCAACCAGTGAAAATATGGGTTTTTAACACATGATAACTTCTCATTTGGTTTACTAGTGGACGTGTTTTATTAAGAAGTGGACTTGGATTAAAAGAAGAAACTAAACATCTCAAAAGAACATGAGATTCCAAGAAACAGGAATTTCAAGTCACTATCTGCTGTGAGATTACTGGAATCTAGAGGGAAAAAAAAAATATGGTTTGAATTAATCACAGAAACCAAAAAATTTCTAATGACCTTTATTATCAATCTTTTCACTTATCGGTTTAAAAACTGAAATTATGAAATTTTACAACACTCCATTTCTGAATGCTAATAATAAATATTATCTATCTACCCAATAATATCTCATGGTTAACTAAAGTTAAATTAAAAAGCATTCTGCAATACAACATGATCTAGAAATTCCATATAAATAATATTCATAGATAGACTATAAAGATTTCTCTCAATCAAACCACAGAATTATTTTTACATGGTCCAGTATCATTTAAATAACTCTACTTTTTTTTTCCATTTTGGAGGCATTTAAAAATAAATATATCAACAAATGCATTGGCATGCCAGTGTAAGTCATAAATTTATAAACGTGAGAGACAACGGGGAAAAAAAATAACCATTATAAGCTGTTTAGAGCCTGTTGGAGCATATTTATAATTTGCTAACACTAGTAGAGCAAACCTTTAGCATGCAAAAAAAAAAAAAAAAAAGACAGTTCTTGTTTAGCATGAGCATAGAAAAATATCTATTTTCTCTTTATCAGATGTAAATATACACATGGTTTTCTATCATAATGATATCCTTGTTAAAATAGGACATATTTCATGAAAAATTCCACTTTTTTAAATTTAGGATTTTCATTTTATTTCACTCATGCTCAACAAAAGGCTGACTATCTTTCCATTCTGTACAACTAAAGCTGGACTGCTGACAATTAAGAATTCAAATTCCTAATGTTCATAGAACAATCGGAAGTTTTAGTTAGTGATACTTATTCAGATAAGCAGGCTGATGAAGATTCTACTAATGATGAATTATAAAAGAATAAATGAATTTGAGGTCACGTTACTAGAGTAAAGAATACTGCTTAGAGAAAGAAAACTGTTACTTTTCAGTGCTAAGCACAAGAGATACTAATAAGTTACAAAGTCATTTAAATCCATACACTTATTCTGTGGTTCTTTGAGCAAGGAACTTCTAAAGTCATTCCAGTATCAAGTAAAGTAGTTAGAATATGGAGTAAAGGAAGGTCACACCTAATAAATTCAACTCAAATCATGAATCACCATTGACAAGATGATTCTCATAGAGTAAAAGCAGCAGGGAAAAGATGTTACCCAGTGTTCATCTTCAATGACTCATAAAATACTAAATGCTTGATGATTTTCAACACTAAAGAGAGCAGAATTGAAGAAGAACATCAAGAAGACAGCAACAAATGGTCCTATTGTCAAAGAGCCTATGGCCAAATCAGGAAATCAACCTGTATAAAGAGGTTCATAGGAATGAAATAATCCCTCTTTATTGCTCACAGTTGGACCAAGATTTGAATAGCATAAGTCATATAAAAGGGATTCTTATATTAATATCGGCTGGAGAGTAGAAGGCAGAAATTCCTGATGGATCTTGACATAATGTATAGACAATCTACAGAGAAGTTCAGCATAAATCATGTAAATGCAGAAAGCACAAAAACACAGCAAAAGTAAACTGAGGTTCTGTTAGTGAATGGAGTCTGACATGGAAAAAGAGAAACAGAAAATCTAAGTAATTTGCCTCCAAAGAGGCCAAAAACAATACAAGCATATCAAATTAAAAAGAGAGAGAGAGAGAGGGAGAGAGAGAGAGAGACACTCTCATTTGTCCCTTTGGCTATCTCACTAGACACATAGGACAATGAACTATAGTTACTAATGAAACATTTATGTTTAAGAGACTGCAGAGGTATGTGGTTACCCTGACAACAAAAGGCATTGCTCATATTGTTCAACAAAGTAGAAGACGTTTTGCCTGCTTTCTCCAGACAAATGATTTCTTTCTAATAAGCTCTCTGAATACACAAAGTTTTGAGTCCTGAAGCATTCTTTTTTCATAGAGATATATTAGTCAAATTAATGAAACACTTAAATCTTATGGAAAAATTGGCAGCTTGATTATAAAAAATTAGAGGTTAAAATTTAATCTGCTGATCTTTTACAGCTGTTGGACTGTAGAGTATCTGTCATAATTCTATCTTCAGTAAACTAAAGATATGTCACTGGAGACATTTT
>NW_011888798.1:5383739-5389034 GCF_000151845.1 Pteropus vampyrus | reverse complement strand
TTTTTTTTCCATTTTGGAGGCATTTAAAAATAAATATATCAACAAATGCATTGGCATGCCAGTGTAAGTCATAAATTTATAAACGTGAGAGACAACGGGGAAAAAAAATAACCATTATAAGCTGTTTAGAGCCTGTTGGAGCATATTTATAATTTGCTAACACTAGTAGAGCAAACCTTTAGCATGCAAAAAAAAAAAAAAAAAAGACAGTTCTTGTTTAGCATGAGCATAGAAAAATATCTATTTTCTCTTTATCAGATGTAAATATACACATGGTTTTCTATCATAATGATATCCTTGTTAAAATAGGACATATTTCATGAAAAATTCCACTTTTTTAAATTTAGGATTTTCATTTTATTTCACTCATGCTCAACAAAAGGCTGACTATCTTTCCATTCTGTACAACTAAAGCTGGACTGCTGACAATTAAGAATTCAAATTCCTAATGTTCATAGAACAATCGGAAGTTTTAGTTAGTGATACTTATTCAGATAAGCAGGCTGATGAAGATTCTACTAATGATGAATTATAAAAGAATAAATGAATTTGAGGTCACGTTACTAGAGTAAAGAATACTGCTTAGAGAAAGAAAACTGTTACTTTTCAGTGCTAAGCACAAGAGATACTAATAAGTTACAAAGTCATTTAAATCCATACACTTATTCTGTGGTTCTTTGAGCAAGGAACTTCTAAAGTCATTCCAGTATCAAGTAAAGTAGTTAGAATATGGAGTAAAGGAAGGTCACACCTAATAAATTCAACTCAAATCATGAATCACCATTGACAAGATGATTCTCATAGAGTAAAAGCAGCAGGGAAAAGATGTTACCCAGTGTTCATCTTCAATGACTCATAAAATACTAAATGCTTGATGATTTTCAACACTAAAGAGAGCAGAATTGAAGAAGAACATCAAGAAGACAGCAACAAATGGTCCTATTGTCAAAGAGCCTATGGCCAAATCAGGAAATCAACCTGTATAAAGAGGTTCATAGGAATGAAATAATCCCTCTTTATTGCTCACAGTTGGACCAAGATTTGAATAGCATAAGTCATATAAAAGGGATTCTTATATTAATATCGGCTGGAGAGTAGAAGGCAGAAATTCCTGATGGATCTTGACATAATGTATAGACAATCTACAGAGAAGTTCAGCATAAATCATGTAAATGCAGAAAGCACAAAAACACAGCAAAAGTAAACTGAGGTTCTGTTAGTGAATGGAGTCTGACATGGAAAAAGAGAAACAGAAAATCTAAGTAATTTGCCTCCAAAGAGGCCAAAAACAATACAAGCATATCAAATTAAAAAGAGAGAGAGAGAGAGGGAGAGAGAGAGAGAGACACTCTCATTTGTCCCTTTGGCTATCTCACTAGACACATAGGACAATGAACTATAGTTACTAATGAAACATTTATGTTTAAGAGACTGCAGAGGTATGTGGTTACCCTGACAACAAAAGGCATTGCTCATATTGTTCAACAAAGTAGAAGACGTTTTGCCTGCTTTCTCCAGACAAATGATTTCTTTCTAATAAGCTCTCTGAATACACAAAGTTTTGAGTCCTGAAGCATTCTTTTTTCATAGAGATATATTAGTCAAATTAATGAAACACTTAAATCTTATGGAAAAATTGGCAGCTTGATTATAAAAAATTAGAGGTTAAAATTTAATCTGCTGATCTTTTACAGCTGTTGGACTGTAGAGTATCTGTCATAATTCTATCTTCAGTAAACTAAAGATATGTCACTGGAGACATTTTGTTTTTAAACCAAGGAAAGAGGAAAATCTGTAAAAGAGCAGTTCAAGCATTTGAGCCATGGAAATATTATCTTCCTTTTCACAAAATTCCTACAGTTAGCAATAAAATTTCAGAAAATATAGTTAACATAAGGATAGACTGAGGTGGTCACATATTTTATTTGTAAAATAAATAAAATTTATTTCATTTTAGAAAATTTAGTTCATTTTACTAAAGTTAATTATCTCCTAACGCAATGATATTAAAACGAAGATATAAAGCCGCTCTAAAAAATGTGTGTGTGTGTGTGTGTGTGTGTGTGGTATTTGTTAAACTAAATAAAAAGCTATTGACATTTTGGTCTACAAAATATAAATTATAGTAAATTCTCATAAATCAGGAAATAAAAGTAAAATAATGACTACACAAATTCTAAACATTACTAAATTTTAAGACTTAATCATATTATAAAATATCTAGATATTTATTATTTCTACCAAGAAGTTCCTATAGCAATGGAGATATCAAAAAAATAATTTTAAAATGTTATATTTAGCTACAGAATGTGTATGAAGTCCAAAACCACTTCAGAAATGAAACAACTAGCTTCTATCTACAATTTTGAAGAGATTATTTCTATGTGGGCAACTTTAAAGCTATATTTACCTAATTTAGGACAATGCCAACTTGGAAAACACTCCTGCTAGGAGAAAAAAATAAAAGTATGTAATTCTCAAACAATTTCCAAAAAAATATCAAATTTGTCTTTGGGTTCAGAGTCAATATTTCTTATGTGACTTTATCATTTTTTAGCATGCTCAGTGTTCTTTAAACTCATTTCTAATGATTTATCACCCTTCTTTTATAAGAAGCAAAACTAGATTTCAAAACCTTTATTAACACTATCAGGTAAACAAAAAATATCAGTCATAAATAAAGACTACAGTAACTGAAATAAAGAATACATTAGAAGGAATCGACAGTAGATTAGATGAAGCAGAGGATCAAATCAGTGATTTAGAGGATAAGTTAGCAGAAAAGACCCACTCAGAACAGCAATAAGAAAGAATAATCCAAAGAAATGAGGATAGTTTATGGGATCTCTAGTACAACATCAAGCATACCAATGTTCACATCATAGGGGTATCAGAAGGAGAAGAGAGAGGAAGGAATTGAGAACCTATTTGAAGAAATAATGATGGAAAACTTTCTTAATCTGATGAAGGAAATAGACACATAAGCCCAGGAAGTATAGAGAGTCTCAAATAAGATGAACCCAAAGAGGCCCACACCAAGACACATCACAATTAAAATGCCAAAGGCTAAAGACAAAGAGAGAATCTTAAAAGCAGCAAGAGAAAAACAATTAGTTACCTATAAGGGAGATCTCTTTACTTTTCCAAAGTAATCATAATAAATGATTATATTTGCTGACTGGTTTGAACAAACTCAGATGGTTTTAAAAGATGGTTGTTAAATAAGTATAAACAGTTTCAATTTAGAATTATGATGGTTTTGATAAATGGATAATAGTGAAGAAAAAATAAAAACATAATGAAAAAGAAAACATTAATTTTACCAATACCCAAATGTTCTGAATTAAGACTGAAGTTTTTGCTAAAACTTGTGTACATACACATATACTTAAGTGTGGGTATATATGCATACCTAAACACTCAAGTGTGTGTGCATGTGTGTGTGTGTGTGTGTGTGTGTGTGTATGTGTGATATGTACACAGACCTATTTATTGGATGTGAGGTTTTAGCTAGGACTTCAATTAAAAATCGAAACCTATTAAAGATAACATAATTGGATATTTTGTTAAAAGCTTTTCAGGAAAAAAGAAAAAACAGCCTAATCAACTTTTTGAAGATATGATTATTAATGAATAAAGTCATAAGCATGTTTATTATGAACATTCTCTTTTGCATAATAGAGAATATGCCAAAACAGTACCTCATATTCACTTATCAAAATCAGGTAGATCAGATGAACCATTTGTTTTGCTCAGGAATATTTAGTTCTTTAATAGTAAAAATCTAATCTGTATTTTTAATCATTTGCATTTACAAGCACTGACCTAATTTACAGTACATTCGATCATGTATTTTGCTGTAAAACATTTCATACTAGAAATGATAAATTGCCAGAAAGTATGTACAATTATTGCATAATGCTATCATAATCTGTTCTGACTACTAAAATTTAAAATTGTAAATCTCAGTATGCTTTATATATAGAGTAAATCAGTCATCTTTTAAGTTTTAAATTATTTAATTTTCTTAAAGAAAAAAACGTCAATTTTGTATAGCTAAGGAAGTTATAAAATCATAAGCCTTTCTATCTATAAATAATATTGTCTGCATTGAAATTTAAATTTGTAATCATAATTAGTATTTTAACCATTTTCACAGATTATTGAAAAGTATTTCCTTCATTACTTTCAAAAAAAATAATCATATCAAAAATTACCTTTCTTTGGAATGGACTTCAGTGTACATGTAGTTGTCTGAGTAATCTTTTTCTGACTTCTGCTACAGTATATTTCCTTCTCTTTGCTGAGTTGGGACTATTTCACTATTTCAGTATTTGTGAATGTGCTTTTAAGACATTTGGCTATCACATGGCTAACTCCTTCCATTCGGTGCACTGATAATGGGATTATAACTAAAGTATGCATAGTTTGATTTGTGTTTTTCGTTCTTTCACCTATTGATTTGGAGAAAGAAATCATTGTTCTGTATTCAGCTTAAGAAAAATTCTTGAGTTTCATTTACCAAGGGGTGGGGAATTCTCAGGTTGGTAACATTTAATATTCGTGTCAAAACTTAGATGAAATAGATTGCATATTCATTAAACTAATAGATGACTAACTGGTGACCATAAAAGAGCAAATGTGATATATGACAGTAATTCATAAGGGTAGAAAATCAATTCTTTATACACGACATGGATTTCAGAAAAATAAACAAAATTTCCAAGTAATAACTAAATAGACATAAACTATATCACACATCTTTTGAAAATCACACATATTTACCTTCTGGGAGGGATTTTATAAATTGTTTATTCAATACGAGAGCTATTTTTCAGATATGTAAGCCAAGACTTAGAGATCTAATAGGTCTCTCAAGTTAATGTCTAAATTTAGTAATATTATAGCAGCATGGCCATTGGTAAGTCATTCGATTGCTCTAGATTACTCTAGAATGCACATTCACATTGTTCATTAAAATAAGATGATAAGTTTGATTTTATTCCATAGTTATAATACTGAGATATCAGGATCACAAAAAGATCTAGGAAGCAAAGTTAAATAATTGCCCTCATCAGTGTAGCCATATATATTTTTAAGAAAATAATATATAGATTGAAATTTCTATGGAATGCTTAATGGCTTAGAACGTGGTGCTAAAACTGATAGCTCAGAGGTTCCAACCTTATAATTATGACATTTTGTTAGCTATAATGGCCTCCTAGAAAATGTATTCTACCGTTATCCACTTTTCTTCTTAGTGAATATTGTTAATCATGGGTAAGAGAGAAAAAA
>NW_011888798.1:5365198-5382834 GCF_000151845.1 Pteropus vampyrus | reverse complement strand
AAGCAAGCTTTTGTTTTAGAGATAAAGAAAACTAAAGCTAGCCAAGACTCTTAGTCTGCCTTTGGTCTGATAATGAAGAAAGAGATTATATGTGAGTGATCAAGGGCCAAGTGATCTAATAAATTTCTTGGTTCTGTCCAAGAATGTTCTCAATAGAACTTAATCTATTATATAACATTGCGTATAGGGGAGGAGGAACTGAAAAAACAACTCTGAATATATGAATTTTTACTCAGAGTTAATTTAATCTCACCTGAATTCGAAAGCTAATATTGTTTCTTTTAAAACCAGCTTCTTGCTATTTACCACTGATAAAAATGTATTCCAGATTTTAATCAAATGGTATTCATCTTTATGGTAGATCTCACTACAGAAAGGTAGTGAAGGCTTCCAGATATATACCTCTGATTCTTTTTAAATACAAAGTTTCAAATACATCCTACTGTGATAACACTTTACTTTTCGGTTGTATGGGAATGGCCAAGACACATAAAAATAAGTATTTATCTGTCATTTTTCTTCCAGGTTACTTCGAAATATAAAATACACAATAAATTGACATGCCCTAAAACAAACAAACAAAAAAACAATAGTCTACAATAACAAATCTAAACAAATGTTCTAGTTTATTTTTCTCAAAAGGAGTAATTTTAATAATCATGTCTATCATATACCAGCAAACAATATTGCTCTGTTTTAGATGGTCCCTGAGATATAGTTGTTAGCAGTCAGAAGAAATGGTATACCATGAAGTTGATCTCTTGCCCTATGAGAGAAGTGTATTTCTCATATTGTTAAAAATAAATCAACTTTCTCTATTTATTTTTGACAGTTTATTTTTTAACATAAAAACAAAATGATTGGTGTTAATATCAACTTATGATGATAAAACTCTCATGTTCATAATATATTGTTAAACACCATTAAATGTTCTAGAAATGTTTAGTGTCATTCATTACCATTCTTATATAACTAAGTCAAATGCATTAAAATAAAAGATAACAGCATGTAATTAAAATAAATTATATGCAGTTATGAGAATAAATGAATAGAGAAATGTTTTGTTTTTATATAGGAAGAATATTGGAAGAAATCACTGACTATATTATTATGTCCTGTGATCAGATATTGTGATAGATTAAAATAAAACAAGAAGGTGGAATGGTATGAGCCTTCAAATAATCAATGTTATTTACTTACAATCAAGCCACTGTTTGCTTGCCTTTTTTCTCTGCCTTGGACCCTTTTGTAGAAAATGCCTCCTGGATTAAACTGAGTACTCCAAATAATCATATCTCTTTGATAATATACGTCCATCCCTGTTATTCTTGAATTATGTTCAATATGAGAAATTTGTTGATGATCGCCACTGTAGTTGAATGGATATATAAAACCCAGGATATCAGTGTCATTAGCAATGTAGAGAACTTGATCTTCAGAGCCTGGAGATTATTATAATAAAATACAAAAATAAAGTAAATTTCAACTAATATAAAAGCAATGATTATATTGTTAAATTATCTTGAATTCTTAACACAGTTTCTTGCTCAATAAAAATCAACCAACTTTATATTGAGTTTTAATCTTCATGGCATTTTTTACATATGATTATTTAAACAATTTTTTAGTTATTAATGTAGGTTTTCCTAGAGAAAAACTTACCTTATGTCTAGAAAATCAGTATTTGTAGTAGATATTCAATGTGTGAAGAGGGATTTCTATTTAGTAAGTCACAGTATATTATGTTCTAATGGTTTCTCATTATTCAGATGCTATATTCTTTACCCATTAAGCTTCAAACATTTCTGAACATTTAGTTTATGCACCTAAGTGATCATTACTTTAGGCTAAGAAATGAAAATTAAGATATGAAGAATCTTCTTTTTCCGATATTCATACATATCTAAAATGTTCTTTTTTTTTTTTTTTAATACAAAGATGTCAGTATTTATTACATTCAAGTGCCATCGTTTCAATATTATCTAGAGTCTTGCTAAGTGGAACTCTCTGGCCTGAAGTTTTGACATCAAACAATACAACCATACTGGGCATACTGAAATAAAATCCTAAAGTAAATCTTGAAAGTATCAATTACAATATTAATACAACCAACCATAAGGAAAGATTGAAATGCATGTAGTATCGCTATATTTACAAAAATAGTAATACACGAGGTATAGTTTAGTTGCATAGGTTTAATAGTTCTCAGTGAATATTTACTCTGTAGCAGGCACTGTGTTAAGCCTTTCACAATTTATCTCCTCTTCTTACAGCAATCATGGAAAGTAGGTATTAGTATTCCCGTTTTAGAGATGTAGAACTGAGACTCAGAGAGTTAAATAACTTTCCCAGGCCACACACTCAGAAAAGTGTAATGTTGAAATTCAAATCCAAGTACATCTAACTTCATAGCCCATTCTTGATCCACTGATCATACTGCCTTCCTCTCATAATAACTCTTATTAACATTTTTCAATCATACCCTATAGCTAACATTTAAATTACAATATTATTTAGTATAAACATGTGAACATTAAAATCCATATTTAAAAAATTCCAAAATCCATATCTGTCATTTAATTTTTAAAAAATGAGTAGAGGTGGTATGAATTTGAAAGCATGATTTTATTTTAAAACCTTTAAAATTCTTACTCAAAATTTTATTCTCTTTATAATGCTAACCTTTAACCTGTTATTTTTATCCCATGGTGTAATAATTTCTCAAATACACAGAATAAGCCATAAGGAAAAATATTTCATATTCTATCATATTAGCTTTTAAGCTTTTACCTCTTCCTGACAAAATGATTTTAACAGTAATCATGTATTTGACAGTCACGACTATAAACCATCCCAGATTAGATTTAATTAAGAATAATAACAAACCAACTGACCAAGTTAATTAGCATTAAAAACTAATTTTATATTACGAGGCATGAAGCTATGGCTAAAATACAAATTGAACCTTTTTTTTTCTTCCATAATATGTTTATAGCAAAATGATACTAGCATTTGAAATAATGGTTATGACTTACCTTTTGCTATGCAGGTGTTATTTTTTTCTTGAAAATTCTGGTCACATACACATTTATATGATCCTTCCATATTTATACATTGGTGGGAACATGTGCCGAAGACCAAACATTCATTAAGGTCTGAAAAGAAGAGCTCAAAATAGTATCATCATAACCTTCAATTAGTACTTCTATTCCTTCTACATTTCAAAAATGACAAATTTCTTTTTTCTTATTGCAACTTCTTATTTCTGTTTTCTTTTATTGCGGTTGTATTTGTCTTTTCAAATCTTTGTCTGGGACTTGTGCAATATTTTTAGGCCATAAAATATTTTTATAACGGTTTCACTATAATAATTTATCAATTGTTTGTACATTGCTTGTTAGTCCACTTAATATATTAAAATATCCATTTCAAATTTCCCTAGTATTAGCGTTCACTCAAATAAACAGGTCTTGAGGCTTCCTTTTAAGTCTGTTTCTGATTACCTAACTCTATACCTTTGCACATGTTGTATACTGTTCCTTCGTCCATAATGTCCTTGCTTATCTTTACACAAAGAATTTCTACTCATCTCTCAAAATCCACCTGATGTGAACTCTTCTTCAGTCTCTATAAAAGTATGGTAGTGACCATTCATCCCATAGCTTCTACATTGCTGTTCTGGTATTTTTCTCTTCTAGCATAGTTCACACTATATTTCAGATATGCGGTTATACATTCATACCTTCTACTTGACTGTCAGTCACTTGAGGGCATACATTATGATTTATTAATCTTTATTGCCAGAATTTTGCAAATACTTGGCAGAGAATTAAGATATGGATAATCTCTAGTACATCTCTGGATTCATATACATGAAGTTATTATGTAACAAGAAACACTATGTGAATTAAACAAAAAAAGTGGATGCCTATATATAAACATATATATAAATCATAAGTAATAAATAAATATATTACAGGTAATAATCTGGGTATTGGCACATGCCTCTAATTTTAATGGCTTGAGCAGGGCAGGTAGTTGTGGTGAATTAGCTATTTTCTCTTCTTTCTCTTCTTTTACTTTCTATTATGGTAATTCCTCTGCCTCTTTCATCACAGATAGTTTCCCGAATTATGTGATAATCTGAGATAAATTCTTCCCTTGAATTAGAGAGCTTAAAGATAAATAATTAATATTAATTATCTTTTGTTTAGCACTCAACAGGATTCCAAAGGCTCATGGTAGAGATAAAGACTTTCTCAGTGACACTTGTAAATGGCAGTACCAAGGTTTACACTCAAGCTTTCCAATTCTGCTGTCTCTACTATGATACTTTGCCCATGGAGAACATAAGCATTCTCATGACAATTCATTTCTGGGGTTGAAATGTAGAGTAAAGATAAAGAAAAATGTATTTACTTATTTCAATGAGTACTATGTCAGAAATCAAGTAAAATACATAGTATCAGCATTTAACCACCAAAAAGTGTTACAACAAATATTTTTTATTTGTTTGGAACCTATAATTTTAAACAAGAAATTATTTGTTATCAGTTTCCCTTTGACATGAAATCAAAATAAGCAACAATCTGCATAATTTGATAAAATCTCAGCTCCTTGAAAATTTTCCAAATAGGATATTGAAATTTAGTAAATATATACAAGAAACAGAGCCTACAAGTCACATGAACAAGTTAATGTTTTTTGAAATTAAAATTTTGAAGAGATGTTTTCTGTGTATAGTGTGTGTGTGTAGTTTGTGTGTGTTTCCATGCAATTAATAGTTAGAGTCTAGGAAATAAGAAATATCCTAGTCTCCAGAAATAATTTGCTTTCTTATTAAAATGTAGAAAACAGGTCACCAGTTTTATGTCCCATGTTAATGGAAAAATAAAATGTCATGAATAATATAAACAAGTATATAATTCAAAATATGCATAAATATAACATAGATACAATTCTCTTTTGACTGAGTATAATTAATTCATTTTAATAATTTCATTTTGATTCACATGATACAAAATCATTTTTTCTTTAAACCAAGAATAATATAAAGAAACAGTAGAAAAGAAAGCTGCTAGGTAAAAGCATTTTAGGACTTGAATTTATCCTGGATAAGCCAGACTTAGATGATTTAAGTTTGGCTCTAATCATGATAATATCAGTTTTAATGGAGTAACTTGCAGAAGGTACAGATAGGTCTGTATTTTGTATCTCTATAGTTAAAGCCCTGATTTAAACTGTATTTACATATAACTTACTATGAGATTTTGGCGATACCACATGCTCAATTTTCAAATGATCTCGAGTAAGTTGACAGAGATTTATTTAGATCCAATCTTTGAATTTTAAAAGATACATCTTGGTAATACAAAGCACTGTTTAAGACATGGTGTTAGGATAAAATCACAATTCTCTAAAAGTGAATAGCCTATTGCAGCATTGCAAATGCCACAACTCAAGAGAAATGGTCATATAAACAAGTTTTCATGAAGTGCCTCTAATTCTCCAGTGGTTCCTGAACCAGTAATTTTGTTATTTGCATTTCAAAACAGAATTGTAACAATACTACTGAAATTCCTGGAGATCTGAATCAGCTACAGACAAGGCTCTGTAGCTTCAGTGATGGTTAGCTCAGCCTCAAAACAAACAGGCTCTTTACCCCAGGGACTTTCATTCTCATAAGTAAACTAGTATCCCGTAGACACATAACATTTTTATGAAAATCAATCCCCCGTCAGCTCACAATTTAGCAGCTTTGGAAGTCTTTTATAACCTAAGATTTAAGAACAAGCTGTTGAGGAAATGTACTATACCTTCACACTGTCTGTTTTTCATGTTTCTCTGAAATCCAGGCTTACAGCGACAGAAAACAGATGTTTTAATTTGATTACAATATGCATCATCTCCACATGGATTCACATTATCTTCACAAGTAAATTCGGTTGGAGCTGGGATTTAAAATACATGATCAAAACTAATATAATTCTAATATTGGAAGTGGAAGTTGTTTTTTTTTTAATTTAAAATTATATGTATTTTATAGTAGATGACTTTTATTAAATTTATAAAATTATGGTCTTCTCTCCATATAAGCTCCCTTTCTTATACAGGTATAGGAGTAGATAAAAAACTGAACTCATTTACACTGAATATAATTTAGACCAAACTGCCAATAGCTGATATTTATAGCTGTAATCTAGCTACATTACATTCTAAGAGGAAATCAAGAATCAAAGATTCAAATGACAAGATATCTTTACAATGTTAAGATGGTTAAGATGTGTGTGTACTGCATTCTTCTCTAAGAATAGAAACATCTCCTAGAAACTACCTAGGGATGTAGGAATTTATTGTTAACCTAGACTCAGTACTTAGGGTACAATCAAGGGTACTACCATGTTATTGAAGCAGGTGAACACAATCAACAGTTCTTAAACTTTTATAGCCTGGACAGACACATGAAGATTGAGTGTGTAGAATGTTACAATGGTCATGGGCTGCAACACAGGTTAACATGGACTCTGAGTTATATGTATTTCCCAGCATAATTGTTAGAATTTCATTACTTTATCTCCCATTCAGCAAAATATTTTAGCATGCAAATAAATGGGGGGGGGGAAGACATTATTCTAGGGCTAACACTAAAATAGTTCTATTTTATCTAAACAAATAAAATTATTGAGACATATGCAAACTTTAATTATCAGAATAACCATTATTAATCTCCACTAACTCTTGAATATTTTACAGTTAATTAAATTACATCAGTAGAATTATACTATGGGATAAGGATATATGTGGTCATATCCTGATGAGCATTGCTTCATTGCCCAGAGAGGAAGTGAGGATGGATATATTTTGAT
Source organism: Pteropus vampyrus (assembly GCF_000151845.1). Classification (NCBI taxonomy): domain Eukaryota; kingdom Metazoa; phylum Chordata; class Mammalia; order Chiroptera; family Pteropodidae; genus Pteropus; species Pteropus vampyrus. The sequence continues at coordinate 5,375,968 of NW_011888798.1, read as the reverse complement.
GCATAAATAAGAAAAGAAAAAAACCTCAAAAGTAGAAAATATTTTTGACTTTTATAAGCAACCTTAATTTGGAGTCATAGTTTATTTATTTTCTCAATATAAAAAATCAAATATCAAATATTATCTAAACATAAAATTCTTAACAGTCAAGATCCAATAACTCAAGTCCCATAGAACTCTAATGGATAAAATAATTATGGTTTCTTTAAGAATAATTTAGCAATAGATTAAAATTTTAAAATATTAAGACATCATTATTCAACAAATACCCATGTAAAATTTAAAAAGCATTAAAATTATATTTTATAATTATATTTTATTACTAAAATATAAAGAAATACAGATTTCTTTGCTGACATCAAAGTCTGCATTTGGATATTGAGTTCTTAGCTTTAATTCCAACAAAGGTACTCATAGCAAATTCAACCTTTCCCACCTCATATTTTCTGATACTTAAATGACATTCAAGTTTGCTTTGGCAAAAGCTTAAATTGTGTTATTATTTAAGCACATTTTGAAGAACACTTTTTTTCTCACAACAGTAATGGAAATTTTAGTCATCCTGAATCATAAACTATACTTGTATGTCACTGCACTTTAAGAGAAAACTCACTTATTCTGCATCCTTGTTCATCTGAACCATCTCCGCAGTCATCAAGTTGATCGCACTGGAGGTCCACGGGGATACATTTTTTGTTAGTGCAAGCAAACTCATCTTTTTTACAAGGTCTTGCTTTATACGTAAGCTTACCTACAGAGTCGGAAAATGATTAGTGCTTCACCATATCAAAACAAATTTATTGAGCACATAACATGTCCAGAATTTTACTTAATGCTATGAAAAACTTAAGTCTCTAATACTTTATTTGAAGCTCTTGGGGCCAAATTTTAAAATTTTGAAATGCTTGAATTTTTAAAAAAATAACAGTGCATTTATCTTATAGCAAATACCACCTTATTTCCATAGGAAAATGTTTGAATAATTTACCCTAAGTAGTACTTGTTAAAGTAATGTAAACTGCCCAAGACAGATTTTGTAACCAAATGATTTTGTTATTTAATTTAATGAAGCCTTTGGATTTAAGAGTTCTTTTAATTTCAGAATTGTGAAAAAAGGATTGTGTACACACGCATATAATCTATATAAGCCCACACCACCACAAGTATCTATTTAACAGAGAACATTTTTAAATCACTACGTTATTTCTCTCATTCAGTATTTTCTTTAATAAAGTGCCTATAACGGACAGATTTACAGACTAGTAGAGACTCTTGATAAAGTTGCACAGCTCTACTACGCAAATGAAATGTTAGTGGGTTATTTTTATTCCCTGTCAGAAGATCAAATGCCCGAAAAACAAATACTCTCAGACATACACATAAAAATTTTTTTGAGCTCTACAATTATCTTATAGCCATACTGAATCAATTATTTTACATTAAATGGATTTACCACCACAGTGATCTTCATCTGAGTTGTCCCCACAGTCATCAATCCCATTGCACATTTGTTCAGGTTGCAGACATATTCTGTTATTTCTGCATCTGTGAGGTCTTGTGGGTGGGCAAAGAAATTTGACTGAAAAAAAGAAAAACCAAAGCAGCTCCTTTGGGTATACTGACTTATAAAGAACCATCCTTCTTTTGTCTTTTTTTTTTTCTCCTTTCTGTTCAAATTCATAATCTAGCTTTTCTGAATACTTTTTTGTTGCTGTTGTGGAAATTGCCTACATGTAGATACTAGAAAAATATGTGATAATAGAAGCTTATGATCCTACTTATTTATATTAACCACAAAAGTGTGCATAGCTGAAATGTTGAATAAAATAAAATAAGAAAAAGAGTCAAATTTCATGGCCTCATTTCCAGATGCCTTATCTTAGCCTTCTTCACTTGGTGTGCCAAATTAATTTATGTCTAAGTTTTATACAACATGACAGGACACTTAGCTATCTGAAAGAGCAATTTCACACAGAATAGAGATTGAGCAAGTATGTGTTACAGGCCTAAAATTGAAAATAGGCCATCCAGTGGAAAAAAATCCCAACAATACAGCTGGGTTTCTTACCCTATGTCTCTGTAAACAAATGTGTAGCTATGTATTTCAAGTGTATAAGGTAGTATTATTTATTAACTTTTAATGTGTGTATGTGAGGGGGGCATAGAGAGAGAGAGAGAAAGAAAGAGAGAGAGAGAGAGAGAGAGAAGGGGAGAGGAGGAGAGAGGAGAGGAGGGGAGAAAAAGAAGGAGAAAGGGATAGAGACTTAGATAACAATGGAAGCCAGAAAATTTTACATTTATCCTTTCCATCACTATCTCATCAGAACAATTCCATCCCTAAACTAGGAAACTACTATAATAACTCTTCATCATCACAATTGGAATATTACAAGGTTCTCTCCTTGGTCCTCTAATGTCCTCACTCTTGAATTCTCTGCTCAGATATTCTTATTCATTCTCATGGATACACTTGAGCTATACCCTCAAGACTTTCAATTATCTAATTATAGCATTTCACAACTAATTATAGAACATTCTCTCAGAAATTTCAAATTAAACAAGTTCAAAATTCAATCACTTACCATCTTTTCTTGACTCCTTTCTTCCCATACATAAGATCTTTCTTATGTCCATAGTTCTGTTAGTGGCACATCATAGCCACAAGTCTGGGATTATTCTAAATGCATTCCTCTCACTGACTTTTGACTGTCATTAGTCAACAGGTTCACCTGATATTTTTCCCAAACTTGCCCTCTTCTTCCCATGCATACCAAATATAGTCACGACAGCTCAACTCTTTATTATCTCTTACAGAGATGACTTAAGTAGAATTCTAAATGCCTCAGTGTTATTGCTCAACCTAAGATCCTCCAAAAGTAAACAGAACAATCCGCCTAACACATTAATCTGATCATCTCTTTCATAATTATACATACAAATTATTTATAATAATGATTCAAATATACATTTCTTTCAAACCTCCTTGCAACACCAACCTTCCAAATTCTATATATGAACATGCTTCCTATTTCACACATAAAAAAGTAGAAATAAGAAGACAGGAAATGCATTCACATCTTATTAAATGATTGCACATTTACCTGCATCCACACAGTCTATTAACTCATTCAACTCATTTCAACATTTTTTTTTAATAACAGAGAACTGGTCACTACTCTTATCTAGGCTTGTTTTTGTTTGTTTGGTTGTTTGTTTGTTTTTTACCTGCTCTGAAACTAATTTTCCCTTGCCTTTTCAAGAATCATTCCATCTTCCTTGACACATTTTATTACTTTGGTTTTTCTTTTGCCACACTATTTTTGTTGTGGTGGTGGTGGTTGTTTTGCTAATTATTCTCTGGTCACTCACCTGAGTATTTTCTGACTGCTCATATTTATTTAGATGTTTGGTATCCCTCAATATTCTATTCTAATCTCCTTCTGAATGCTTTACTCCCACTCCATTTATCACAAATTTTATAGTATTTATTAGCATATTTTATGCCAACTCTCAAATTTATACTTGAGTGTCTCCTCAAATGAATCTCAAACCAGGCTTTTAATCTTGAAAAACTGTTCCTGTTCTTAGATTTTCCATCTATTCAACTGTGTAAACAAAAGCATTCTAAATATTATATTTGGCAACTTTCTTTCCTTTGCTCTGTATATCCAATTCATTATTTAATCCAATTAATTTTGCCTTCTACATCACCTTCAATTCTGTGTATACTTTACCATCATGTGCTATCATCTTAATTCAAGCTACCATCATAGCCTACCTACCTTACCGCAATTGTCTTAAATAGCCTTGCTCTTTTCTATCCAATATTTGTAAAATATAAATATAACCGTGTTCCTCCTCAGCTTAAAATTATTTAGTATTTAAAAAATTATTCAGTATTTTTAATTTCTTTCAAGTTAAATCTAAAAATTCCTATCAAGACTCACAAGGTTTCAGGTATATCTCCTTTCTCTTCAGTTTTATCCTAATATCTACCTTGCTCTGTACACTTCAGGTACACAGGTATTTTAATTCCTTCAGTAAGTTACAGTATGCTGTGCCTCAGGGTCTTTCTACATCTTGTTTCCTATGTTTACAGTATTGTGTCATCCATCTCCCCTCTCCCATTCCTTTCATCTACTTGGCAGTTATATATCTCTCGGACTTGAACTCAAATGTTATTTTTCAAAATTAAAGATTAAATAAAATATTTTGATTCTATAATTTTATAATTAGCTATACTTTTTCTTCAATGTGTATATCATAATTTGTACCTATATATCTTAGTGATCATCAAAACCACTCTTCCACTATATTCTCAGCTGCGTAAACTCTGTTTTTCTCATCATTTTATCACCAAAAATAATCTCTAGCTTAAAAAAAATTTATTATATGGAAAAATACTTTTTCTCCATACTGTTCATTATGTATACAGTGCTTTTTAGTATAAATTCTTCAACACCATAACTTTCTGAATTCCCCTTTAGGCAGAGTTTACTGTATTCCTCTCTGCCTTGTCTGTACCTTTTACTTAATCCTACCTTTGCTGGAAATGCAATGTATGAAAAATATTATTTATCTAACCACCATAATATCTCCTTGTCAAAAAGAATCATGTACCGTTCATTTTTTAATCCCCAATACTTAGCACAACCTCCAGTACTTAATAGTTTGACTGGATATTGACACTGATGACTGAGAGGAATGCAAAAAACATTCAGATAATCAAATTATACAAATTTTCCAGCAGTCGTATGGCACTGAGAATCATTTCCTGGCCCTGCAAGTGGAGGTGGGGGTGATTCTGAAGCCACTCATGGTTAATTAGTTACCAAACATTTTCTAATCCACTCACTAGTTTTGTGCTGAAGTGGAATAGAGAATTAAACAAACAAACAAACAACAAAAACAAAAAAAAAAAAATTGCTTGTAAAAATAATCAGTTCCGGCTTGATTTGATTATATAAACATTTTTTTAATGTATTTTGATTCAGAAATAATATAATCTCTGGTGATTTTCTAGAATACACTTTATAAGACTATCTAAAGAACTGAAATTGAAAATTAGTTATAAACTCTCATCAGTTGTACCTACAGAGACCACTCCTCAAAGACTTTTTCAAATTTTAAATCCTTTTAAAAATAAAGTTAACTCTCTGTTTTGGCTTTTTATTCAACTGTAATTTCAATAGTCAATGTCATCATCGATATTGATTTAACCTGATGCATAGAATTTAAGTACATACACCCATGTTATGTTTTCTTTCATTCACCTGATGTGCTATTAATAGTAGTAGCTTTAAAATAGAGGTAAAATTACCTTTCTTTCTGAGATTAGATTCAAATAATGAGAATAAGGACTAAAAATGTTTGCTAAATTCTTTATTTTGATTATCTAAAACTTTACATTTATAGTTCTTTGTTGCACAAGCACACTTCTGACAAATGTCAAGCAAGAGTAATAAATTTGAAGAATCAGTAACATTTTTTAAGACTTTCTGATTTAAAAATTAAATAACCCCTAATTTTACTTTTCTGTCTAACATTTGTATTATGTATCTATACCTTTATATTGATATATAGATATAAATATAGTTAGATACAGATATAGACCTTCTTTCTATGAACAATGTCAGCTTTAGTAGTGGGTAACATGAGGAACTACATGGTTTTATTATTCACATTTTTTTCCAAGTACTTACCGGTCCAAAAAAATATTTTAGACTAAAGTACCAATTTGGAATGAAGCCAAAGTCCTTACATGAACCTTACTCAATTTTAAAAGTTCAGCTACTCTAAATTCTCTCAGACACAACATAATCTATCTTTTTAAATAGTGTTGACATGTGAAAGTTTAGATTTAGGAGGGCTCTCTATAAAGTCATAAACTTCAAACAGGGTAATATCTTATTACTTGAACAAAAGCTGTATCTGTGGTTATACTTTTTTCTACCTAATCCCAGACTATAAGATGTGTGGTTCACCTCATCACTTCATTGATTCATGCCAGTACATTAGATCAGGACATAAGAGTACAATATAGAGCGACATGAAATGCCTTACCGCACATATCAGGGGCTTCGTCAGAGTTGTCTCCACAGTCATCTTCTCCATCACACACCCAGAAATGTAGTTTGCAAAGGGAATTATTGCAAAGGAATTCATCTGCTCTACATATATTTCCTCCTTTAATTTAAAACAAACAAAAAAGATAGAGAGAAATAACGATACAGCATAATTAAAGCCAGTCAGCAGCAACATGATTTTATTGATATTTCTCTAATTCATGATATTTCTCTAATTCTTAGCACAGCATCTAGTATCATACAGAAATATATATATATATATATATATATATATACAATCTGACTTACCTCATATATATCATATTTTCTTTCAAGAATACTTATAAGATGGTAAAAGAAAATTGTCTCAAATCTAAATTATCTTCCTTTTCACACCTATTTTATGTTAGCAAGTGTAAGAAAACTTAGGTTTTAAATGATATTAACTTTCATTATTAAAAATGTATTATTCTGGAAAGAAAAAAAAATGCCAAAATATTTGCATAATTCAGTTATATCTATAAACTGACAAACTGCATTACTGAAAACAGAATAACAAGTAAAAAGTTTTTGTAGACACAAAGAAACAATTATTTTATAACAGAGGTAAGAAATTGGCAATGTGGTTAAATATTAAATATAAATTATCCTTATAAGAATTGTGCAATAGAGTGCCCTACATTTTTTGTAATTTTTAAATGCTTACATTTTTTCTCCACAATTAAACAGCATCTAGAATGCAGAGATATTCTAACTTTACATTTATCACATGCAAAGGCCCCAAGGTACTAATAAAATGTTGGTTATGTGCCTAGATGTGTAGCAATGTATAATGAAAACTGAAATGATTGGGGAGTTAGGAATTCATTTTGTTTTGCTTTGGACAGGTCTATTAATTTATTTGGGATTCAATGTCTTTATATGTTACTCAATGTCTTTATGGTTAAAATGATTTATCAGGTCATATTTGCAAGCTGTATCTGGGGAAACAACACAAAGAAACTTGATGGGGCTATAGAATTAAAATAAATAAGATTGCTGTCAGAGAATTACATTACCTATTTAAACTTCATACATAAGAAACATGCTTTCTACATTGGCTAGATTTGATGATTGATGGTATTAACTAACCTTAACAAGGATATGTTCATTAAAACATGGGGCTGGGAAGTTATAGTGCTCATCCTTGCAAGCCTAGAAAATACTTAGGAAGAAGCATTGGTCATCTTGTAGGTACTCTTTGGAGGGAATCATGAGACTAGTTTTATGAAGGTCAAATATCTCTTATTCTGAGTTTTGACACACATAAATCTCTAATAATTCACTTTCGATGGCACAGATTTAACTGAGGAAATGACAGAATCACACTTAAATTTTAGAATGATAACACTAGCTATAGTTAGAGACCAAGATAATGAGAGCAAAGCCAAGACTGGAGAATAAAAAGACCAATTTGAATAGGGGTCGCAACAATCCAGAAAAGAACTGATGGTTACTTAACTTAGAACAGCTATGTTTGAGAGCTCTTTAGGAGATAGAGTCCTTAGAATCTAATGGCAAAATAGATGAGCATGGCAAAGGAGAGTGAGTAGTCAAAGAGTACTAAATTTTTGGTTTATTTGGACCATTTAGTGAATGTTAGTGTTGTTCAATAAATAAACACAGTGGGAAGAGTAGGCTTAATAGAAATAGTGACAATTCACTTAAGGTACTGGTAAGACAACCTTGTGATATTTAGCAGGCTAGTGAATAAACGTGTCTGAAATATAGGATAAGTTTCTAAGCTGTAAATGTATAACTGGGAACAATCAGATGTAGTTATTATTTGAAGTTTAGAAAAGAACAAAGAGATAATCAGGAGTTAACGATTGAATGGATAAAGAGGAATTAAAAAGAGAGTATGAACAGCCAAGTGGTTGAAGAAATAATTGGCAAGTATTCTAACCAGAAGGTAATAGTAGGCACTTTTAAATAATGCTAACAGAGTAGATTTAGTGAAGTGGTAGTGGGTTTAAGAAATATTTGTTGGTTATTATCAGATGAAAAGGTAGTATTTAGTATAGCCATCTCTTTCCAGACATTAGGCCTTAAACGGGAGATTGAAAGGAGAAAAATTAGATGGGTAAGAGATATGTGAACACATTTAAATACTTCTGAAAATAATTTAGTAGGAAGTAAGGTTGAGGATACATTAAAAAAGATAATTGATATAACAAATTCTTTGAGCATCCAGAATGTGTGAAGAGTTTAAGATCTAAAACAAAATGAAAAGGATGATGCATAGACTGGAGGTAAGTCTTCCATTTTAATAGAAAGGGAAGAGGAATGGCTAGGCAAGCTATAGGCAGTTTTCTTAATTGGTTGTCAGATGTTGAAAAAGGCTCATGATTTATTATTGCTGTGAAGTAGAAGATGAGCAGAAAGTCAACTTATTAAAAATCTGATATGGTTAATGGTAGAGAGAGATGTAAAGAAATATAGGTAGGTTGCTTAGAATCATGAGCGATAGGTAAAGCTGAGACCAATAATTTACAGTGATATTAATCAGAACAGTCATAAGATTTTTTTGCAAAAATACTTAACAGAACTGGTACAGCTTATACTAGCATTTTTAAGGACTAACTAACTCTAAGATACAGATAAAGGCAAGTCATTGATGAAAGCACTAGGTGAATATCACCATGTGAGACTTCTAACAAATAATATCTGGTGTTGGGGTGCCCTTTTCTTTCAAACTTCTGTAATGTTCAGCTATAAATGCCTTAATTCCAAAAATAATCTCGATAACCAAAACTCATAAAATAAAATATAAAAATATTCTATTTTTATAAAATATAAAAATTTAAAAAAGCAATAAAATATAACTCCATTTAACAATTTTCTGTCTGAAAACAATAACAAAATCAAAATGTGTAGCCTTCAGAAGTAAAGAAACAAGCTATGGGTGTAGGCATAACTCAATAACAAAATCCATAAATATAAAAAATGCTGTATTTTTTAGAATAAAGATTCTAGTGATTGAATCTCAATGCATGTTCCATTTACCACAGATTAAATTCAAACAAAATTTGTGAACTTGACATCTTCTGATTATTTTAGAAAACTCTATATGTAATATATCAGCATTGTTAAAAGAAAAAAAAATGAGTTCACTAAAGTATCACATTAGATAACATTATAATTTTCCTCAGGAGAGTGTTGGATTATAATTTACTATAGGTTCTTTATCGTAGTACAAAATTTGCATTTCAAAAAATGCACCACGGTATCTTGAGTCTAACTTAAAACATTTATTTTGAAATGGCATGAAGCACACATAAACAAAAATAGTACAAATTAAAAGAGATTAGTTGAATTTGAATCCCAGTTTCCTAGTCATGTCCTTGATCAGCTCAACAGGTTAATAGAATATAGGAAAGTATTAATTAACAATAATCTATGTCTAAATAGATGTGAGCCCCTAGCAGGTTCATAAAAATCTGGATAAGTGCATCACTATAGAAAATGAGCATCTAAAATGCTTATCTTAATTTGGGTTGACAGAAGCTTGAATATATGATAATATTTTATAATTTCCCCAAATAGTTTATACATTTTAAGCTGATGATTACTAAAAAGAATAACTCTCATTCTTTTCCACTAAAATTTCTCTAGGGAGAAAAGTCTGGCAGCTCAAGCCAAAACAAACACTAAGATTCCTTGAAGGAACAGAGTTTACCTTTGAAAATGTAAATGTTGCTATAAATTCCATAGTATTTTGGGTTTTAGTCTTTTTAAAGTAAACCAGTAAAACTGATTCACTTGGAAGATATTTCATGCTTATCCGGTCCCTAACACTTAACCCCTGTTAGCTCCTAGGTCTAGATTTGAGATGACTGGAAGTCAGATTTAACAGAAGAGACACTTAATTATGGCATCATTTCTTTGATGCCTTAATGTACATTTATCCAATACCTAAACCACTTCTTGGAAGTAAATTAAATACTAGAAATCTGAACTTGATCATGCCTGAGGTATATCTATACAGTATAAAATACTTTAACCATCAAAATATTTTATTGGTGTTTAATTATCCAACAACAACAACAACAACAACAACAACAACAACAATAACAGAAAAGAACACTCAAGAAAAGTTAGAGGAATCAGTAGGGAGGGGAGGGAAGCTTTGACGCATTCCTAAATGATTGAATTAAAGACTCAACTCTTTTTTTTTTTCTTTTAACAAATCATGTATATTTTATTAATGTGAAAACAGGCTGTCTAAATATACTTAAAACAGTATATATTATAATATAAGCAAGTGCATCATCTTAACAGAATTTTCAAAATTCTTAGCTTAGTATTTAGTTTAGATTTGCACTTGACAAGAACTTAAGGAAAGGAAGGTTATACATACTTATTGTTTAGTCTGGGACTCTATTCTAAAATATTTGTTTACTTTTGAGTTTATAATCAGTGATTAGACTATCCACTCCCAATCCAACATTTATTTTATTTTTTATTTTTCAAATACTGTTGGCATCTGAATATTATATAGTATTATACAATTTATACAATACAAAACTAATATAATATTGCATATTATATTAGTTTTGTATTGTATTAGCAAAAATGTCTAATCACCAGGTATACACCATGGTGATTAGACATTTATATAGTTTACAAAGTGATCACCCTAATAAATCTAGTACTTATCTGACAC
>NW_011888798.1:5362555-5365013 GCF_000151845.1 Pteropus vampyrus | reverse complement strand
ATCTATGAGCTTGTTTCCTTTCATTTTTCATTTATTTTGTTATTTAGATTCCACATGTAAGTGAAATCATATGGCATTTGTCTTTCTCTGTCTGACTTAATCTACTCAGCACGATATCCTAGGTCTATTCATGTTGTTGCAGATGGTAAGATTTCATTCTCATAGCCAAGTAATATTCTATAGCCAAGTAATATTCTATAGCCAAGTAACATTTCTTCTTTATTTTTTTATCCATTAATGGACACTGAGATTGCCTCCATATCTTGGCTATTGCAAATAATGCTGCAATAGACATGCGGATGCACATATACCTTCAAAGTAGTATTTTGAATTTCTTTGGATAAATATCCAGAAGTGAGATAACTGGATCTTTCTTTGTCTCTTTTCATAGCCTTTGTTTTAAAGTCTATTTTGTTTGGTATTAGTATTGCTACCTCAGCTGGTTTTATTTGTTTCCATTTTTATAAAGTATCTTTTTCCATCCCTTTACTTTCAGTCTGTGTATCTTGATCTGAAGTGAGTCTCTTGTAGGCAGGAAGTGAAATGGTCTTGTTTTCTTACTCATTTATCCACCCTATCTTTGGACTGAAGCATTTAATTCATTTATATTTAAAGTAATTGTTGAAAGACATGTAGTTATTGCCATTTTTTACTCTTATTGTTTATCTTTTTTTTCTTCTTTTTCTTAAAGAAGTCCCTCTAAGATTTCTTGTAATACAGATTTGGTGGTGATGAACTCTAGCTTTTTCTTGTCTGGGAAGCTCTATCTGTCCTTGGATTCTAAATGATAACTTTGCTGGGTAGAATAATCTTGTTTGTAGGTCCTTGCTTTTCATCACTTTGAATATTTTGTATCAATTCCTTCTAGCCTATAAAGTCTCTGTTGAGAAATCAGCTGACAGTTTTATGGGACCTCTCTTTTAGGTAACTAATTGCTTTTCTCTCGCTACTTTTAAGATTCTCTTTTTGCTTTTATCTTTGACATTTTAATTAAGATGTTTCTTAGTGTGGGCCTCTTTGAGTTCCTTTTGCTTGAGATTCTCTGTACTTTCTGGGCTTGTATGTCTACTTTCTTTGCCAGGCTAGGGAAGTTTTCTGTCATTATTTCTTGAAATACATTTTCAATTCCTTGCGCTCTCTCTTCTCCTTCTGGTACTTCTATGATGCAAATGTTGATATATTTGATGTTATCCCAGAGGCCCCTTAACTATCCTCATGTTTTTTTTGGGAGGGTGTTATTTTTTCTTTTTTCTGTTCTAATTAGATGTTTTCTGCTACCTTATCTTTTAAATTGCTGATTCGATCCTCTGCTTCATCTAATCTACTAATGTTTTCCTCTAATATAGTCTTCATTTCAGTTATTATATTCTTCATTTCTAATTGTTTTTTTTATTTTACATTTTCTATCTTCATTTTTTTGTTTTCTATCTCTTTGTTAAAGATTTCACTCATATGTGAGATATAAACTTAAAAGCAACAAATGAACAAGACAAACAAACAGAGACTCATGGACATGGACTATAGACTAGTGGTTACCAGAGGGTAGGGAGTAGGGAAGGAGGGGGTAGGTAGAAGGTTAAACGGGGTCAAATATAGGGGATTAAGGTGAGGGTGGAGTGCGTAAAGGGGGTCAAATATATGGTAGCTGAAGGAAACTGGACTCTGGGTGGTAAACACACAATAGAATATACAGATGTCAATTATAATATGCACCTGAAAATTATATAATTGTATTAACTGATGTTACCTCAATAAACTTAATTAAAAAATAATTAATTAATTTTTAAAAAAGGGGGAAAAAAGTTCTCACTGACTTCATCTACTCTTCCCCTAAATTCCTCGAGCGTCCTTATAATCAGTGTTTTAAACTCTGTATATGGTAGATTACTTGTCTTCATTTCGTTGAGTCCTTTTCCTGGATTTTTGTTATATTCTTTCATTTGGGACATGTGTCTTTGTCTCTGCATTTTGGATCTTATTCTGTGTTTATATGTATTAGGAGGGCTTCTATGACTCCTGGTCTTGGCAGAACGGCCTTATGTATAGGTGTGCTGTGGGACCCAATGGCACAGTCTTCCTTGGTCACCTGAGCCAGGTGCTCCAGGTATCTTTCTTCGATGAGTTGTGTTGCCCTTCTGTTGTAGTTGAGCCTTGGTTGCTATTTGCATATCAGTGGGAAGAACTGATGCTCAAGTTGATTGGTTGGCTCTGGACTGGGTGGTGAAGGGTTGGCTCTGTGGAGCAGAATTACCTTTAGTAGAGTTCTGGTGACTATCCAGTCTGCCTTATGGGTGTGTTGTCTTTGAATACAGCCCCAGATGGTGCTCCACCTTGGTCTAAAGCCAGCCATTAGGAGTTCCATCCCTGGGTCCTCCTAGGAGGGGCCTCATTTCAGGTCTGGTTCGGCAATAGCCTGTGCCTGTTCTAAGGCCACCTGGCATGACTCATCAAGTAATCC
>NW_011888798.1:5355055-5357555 GCF_000151845.1 Pteropus vampyrus | reverse complement strand
GTATCTTCTATTCTGACCTAGTATCTCAAAGTAATGCTCTAATGGCTATACATAAATTATAGTATAATTTCTCTAGTAATTTTTTTATAGAATAATAATTTAAAAACAGCTAAGTAAAAAAATTAAATTTTGAAAACTTATTTATAGATTTTATAGAGCTATATTTAAGAAATAGAAATGCATAAATTGGGTGTTTTTTTCGATGTATTTTGGTTTTGCTTCCTAATTTTATTTTTATTTTGGATCAAGGTATGAATAAAAATAATATACTTATGCTCATATGTTTGTGTGTGTATGTTTTAGAATTTTGTTATATAGAAATATTTCTAAAACTAGTAGACAATGAAAATGAGAGATGCTTTTTCTCAGTAGGTATTATGTCAAAATCACTACATTTCATTTTATAATCTTAATTTCCATAATTGAAAATCTGACTTTTATTGTACTGACAGTTTCATCAAATTTCATTTTGTTGTCTTGAAAAAACTATCCCTAATGGTATGGTAAGGAATGGGAACAAGAGTATGAAATTTTGGGGAGGACTGCTTAGATCTTGAACATAGTAACAATCTTATCTGCTGAAATACTTTCCAAACATATGAAGGACACATTAATTAATCTATGTACAGATATTTCAGATTATTTTTAAAATACAGAAATCTGTGTGTGCATTTACCAGTTTTCTAAATATCATTACTCAAACTTACATTCTCTGAAGTTCATATGTCCACTAAATTTAATGTCATCTCAACCATTTTACCTGGTTCACAGTTTTTCTCATCTTCTCCATATTTACAGTCTTCGTGACCATCACATTTCCATTTTGTTGATATACATTGACCATTGGAACACTGGAACTGATCTTTAGAACAACTTGTTTCACAATTTCTCTGTAAAAACAACACATGTAATTAAAATTAAATGATTAAACAAATGTAACTCAAATGACAACTAGAAATCTTATGCATAGAATCCTTGAAGTGTAGAAACCACATCTGCCACATAAAGACGCTCAGATGATCATATGTAAGCCTAGTGCTACATAACATAATTCTAACAATTTTCCATTGTCATTTGTCTCTGTGTGTCATAATAAAACAGTTATAAATGGCTTCGTCATACTAATCTCTGAATGTATTATTCTTCAATAGACAGTTTCGGGGTAATGTGATTTTAATAATTGTAGGTGAGAATAAAGATTGTCGGGGGGGGGTAAAAAAAGTTTAAAAAATTATTTCTAAGCAAGTACATCCAGTTCATTGGGAATGAAGTGGGAGGATTTAATGTGAAACAAACAAGAATCTTAAAGCAAATTTGTTTTGCATTGGCAGAACTTCTCTAGTGTTATTTCTTTCCCTTTCTTGAGCTGTCACAATTGTCATTTCTTCTAGCTCACATATAGATTTTATTTGTCAGTCAAACAAGATAGTAGATATACCTTTGGGAATCTTTCAATTCAATATATGAGATCAATGAAAGAGATCCACTAGAAATTTATCTCCCTTGGGGTTTGACTATTCTGGCTGAAATGAAATGCTCCAATAAAATGTCTTGCTGAGATGATGTTCTGTGGTTAAGAAATTTCTATTCTTGTCAAAATATACTTGTTGGTTCATACAACAAAATGTGTGATATTTTCACAGCTTGTGAAATTCCCAGTGATGAAACATCTTGAACTCTTACTCCCTATTTCTTCATAGTTTCACTCTCATGTAAGGAAGGAAGGTTTGGTTTTAAATTCCATAATTTTCTCTTTGTTGATGGCAGTTTAATTAGACTGCCTGCTATATAATATATTTTCTTCTTTCCTTCCTTTCTGCTTTCTTTCTTTTCCTAAATATTGAGGGTTTATATTTTCCAGAGAGTTTCTTAAATGAGAATACAAAGAAAAATAAGATTTACTTCCCGTATTTGATAAACTCATAGACTAATAATAGGGAAGATCAGTACCTAAACCAACAATTGCAAAAAATTACATTATCTGTCAAAATAAATGGATATATTTTTAAACATATGGATTCTTATGGTTTTTAGAAAAGACTTCACAGAAGAAGTTTAAATATAAATGGAACTACCTAATAAAAGGCTTTTAATGCATAAGGATAATTAGAAATGTGCTGTATCTGAGGGGTAAACTATGTTCAGTGAATGACATTAAATACAATGGAGAAATAGACCATGTACTGAATCCCAAGAAAGGAATTTCATGTGTCTTGTTCACCACCATACTCTCCATGCTCAGTATTGTGCTTGAGACATGGTAAGCATTTGATAAATACTGATGAGTGAATAAGTGAAAAAAATGAATGAAGTAGCAAATGTAGAAAATATGAACTATAAATTAAAACTTTATGTAATTAAACTCCACTGGGACAGGACTCATATCCCATTGTGTAGATAAGAATAATGTCCGTCTGTGTACCAAGTATCTAATACCATTCATGATTATAATAACTGCTCAGTATATATTTGTAGAATTAATGATTATCTCAGTAATAAG
>NW_011888798.1:5344920-5353420 GCF_000151845.1 Pteropus vampyrus | reverse complement strand
TTCTGTTTACCTTTTGTTTGTTTGTTTGTTTGTTTGCTTGCTTGCTTTTTGTCAATGCAATCTGTCATCCTAGACTTTAAAATAAAAATAGAAATCAACTTCCTATTGTTTTAGCCATCTTACTACATATAGACTGCACAAAATATCTATAAATGTGGAGAGAGTTAATTTGATTCCATAGAGTCGTTATAATGAAAATATTTAAATAGTAGAGATAAATTTAGCCATCAAAGAATTCTATGAATTTATGGTATGAAAGAAATGATGTTAATAAAGATATCTATTTTCCCATGAATAAGATTTTTGAAAAATAAGCGTTTGATTCTGTATATGTTCCTTGGACATAGAGTGAATAACATGAATGATGAAATCATAAGCCTTTAGCAATATGTTTCCATCTCTTGATGTTCATGGATTAAACAAGGTTGGTGAAAAATATTTTTTAAAGAAAACAAAACATTTTTTACGGTATGAATGAGTTTATGTGGACTGTGTTTTCCCGACTGAAGGGTGTTTAATATACTTTTTGAATAAATGAATACTAAGTAAATATGTAGCTGGATAATGTAAGAATTTAACCCCCATGCAGATTTTTTAAAATTTTGTTTTGACTTCTTTTGTGAATGGCTGTGAATAGAAATGGTATATGCTAATTTCTTCTGAGAAACCTTTGCAATCTCAAGGTTTAGGCTTTCTGGCCTTCGGGTGAGAAGTTACATGCATTTGTTTCCCAAATCCAGGCACCAGAATGTGATCAAGATAGTGAGAGAATGGAAAATTGTCCGGTCCTGATACAAATGCCTGAAGACTAGAAAACAGCTAGTTTGTTTGAGTCCTATAAATAGTAAAGAACTGTAGTGTCTCTCAATGAGGCAAGAAATCAGTTGATACTTCAGGAAGTTAGACCTGAAATATAAAAATCTCTAGTACAGTAGGGAACACTGCTTCTAGAAAAGACTACAGTCAGTGGGAGGTTCTTCTTGAGGGGTAAGTACTTATGCATGTTAACCAAAACAGCAGAGCTCCCAAGAGTCATTGTTCCCTGGAAGGAGTCATGCTGCCACTGAGCATGGGAGACTTCATTTTCGCTTCATCTTTGACTGGATTTCATTGCACAAGTGCTGTGTTCCTGATATTAACATGGAAAATCATTAATAGGAAAAATAATTAAAAGTGACTATTACTGAACTTCTCCCTGATATTGAAAAGTGAGAGCTTGGGTCATTTTAGATTTGATTGAGAAAAATATAACCATGTATCATGTATTATTTTTAAGCATCATAGAGTAATTAATAGCTATAATTCAAATACATAGATTCATAAATAATGAATTGTGTGAAGTATTATGTTATCACAACCTAAGTTTATAGAATTGTCCAGAAAAATTCTAAACTTTTTCACTTAAGCTATGTGCACATAGGCCTTATTATAAATGGATTGTGATCCATGATCTAAGCAAAGCTGAACCTGTGGTTTAACAAAAAATGACATCTTCGAGACTATATTGAAAGAGACTGGGGAGAAAAAACTGTTTAAAATGCATAAAAATATTAGTCCTGACTATAAATACTGCAGCATATTTATGAACAAATTTGCAGATGGCAAGGGCATCAGCTACAGGGAATAAGGTTTCTAAACACTCTATTCCCAGTCCAACCATTCACCACTTGAGATAAAACCGACTATAAAATTAACTGTCAATAGTAGTACAAGAGCTATTCCCTGTTCTGAGTGTGTGCAGCACAGAGCTTAGATATAATACTTAACTCAGTGCATCAGCAATAAAGTGCATTTCAGAGCTGTCCTTGTCACACTCATTGGATTGAATGATGATAATTATAAGTGTGATTCTAAAGAACTGCTTTATTTTGATTTTTCAAAGTTGCCTACCTCATCAGAGCCATCTGCGCAGTCGAAATCTCCATCACACCAAAACCTTGAAGAAACGCAGTCCCCATTTGCACAAAGAAAATCTTTCAATGTACAGGTCTGTGGCTCTGAAGACGGAAAAATAGAACAGGGTTATTCTATTATATGCAGTTGCATTTTAAAATTTATATAACTTACAACATGAGGTAGCATTAAGCAGAACCAATAAATTGTTTATGAAAAATGTTTCATGAAGCATCTATGGTACATGATACAATGATTTTTAAAATTTAAAGTCATGACTAGAAAGTGGCATTGAAGAAACAAATTGAAAAAATAAGATAAATAGCTCACTATTTAATTAAAAATACAGTAGCAAAGTAAAATAAGAGGCATAAAATCCTACCTATTATAGTATAAAAATAATCTTTTCAAGTTGTTGAAATTCTGTCATTTTATATATTTAAGTATGACATTTTGTGATTCTCTGTACTTATGGGGCTATTTAATAACTGAGGAGTGAGTCTAGCCTTTGGTTCTTGACATTTTATTATGCATTATAATGACTTATGAATTCTTCAATTTTGTCCCCAGAAACTTCAGAGTTCATAGAACAAGGATTCATGGGAGTATTATTGGACATGAGTGGGTGGATACGGGTTGAAGAGGCAGAAGGAAGTTTTTTTCTGAAAACTGCCTATTTGTTTATGCAATTGGTTGCTTATGTCCTATATAGTTTCCCTGTCATTTTAGACAATTTGATAGTTGTTGATTTAATTATGCTTTACCATATTCTACATAGGATGTAAGCCAAATATTATAACTCTATAAGTTAAGTGTTATTATTGGACCCTTTTTATTTTATTTTATTAATTTTTTAAATTATTTTTTTTTATGGTGACATTGGTTAACGAAATCCAGTGAATTTCAGCTGTACATTTTAACAGTAAGGCAACTATATATATTTACATTGTGTGTTCACCTACCATAGTTACGTTTCTTTCTGGCACCACGTATTTTTAGATGAGTAAATTAAGACACAGAGAAGATAAATAAAGAACTTATTCCAAATTACCCAGGAGGCAGAAGAGCTAATATTAAATTTAAACCTAGATGATCTGATACCAGGGCCTATACTTCTTACTTCTAGGCAATATTATTGCCTCTCATATTGCTCAGGAAGCAATAAGGGCTCACTTATTGCAGATATTAACATTAAATCTCTGAGAAGTCAAGTTACCTGTTCAAAGCACATGACTACCAATGTCTATTTATTTCACTTACTACTAGTAAAAGAGAATCCTTTTTCTCTTATTATTCCTTCATATGAAAGCTATTTTACCTCCTTCATATGGACTGGTCACTTCCTTTGATACTAAAGAAGATGAAAACATACAGTCTCATAATTAAAAAGCTTTGGAAGCCATCTTGCACAAAATCGAAGAAACTAAGTTCAGAATATAAAAGTGATTTTCGAAGTTGTATTGTTAGTGGTGGAGCAGAAAGGTTTACAGACTCTAATTTCTCCACTGAGAATACTATCATAAACTCTTGGTGATAAGTTCAAAAGTTATATGAATGTGAGTATACACATCTGAGGAGAATTTTTAGAATACAATTAATATAACTGACAGGCTATACAAATAATTCTCTAATATAAATCGGTGTGAAAGTACTAGAAATTCAAATAAGTTCAGACACAGCTTTTCTCTCTACTCACATCTTAATCTAGTTGATCAAATTATTTGGCACTTTTAAATCAAGTAGATTGTTAGTTCTTGATGTGAAGATATAAAGAAATTTTTTGTACATCAATTACTCAAGAGTATATGCCATACATATTATATTTATTGATAATTAAGATAGTAAGGATGTTGAGATTTTTTCAAATATTTCCAAACATTTGATTTGTATTACAAAGTAACTCTAATAACAATGACATTTTCTTGTTTTTAAGAGTAGAAATTATTACAAAGGCACAGTGTCCCTGCTGAACATTTAACAAGGGAAATAATCAGCAGATGATGGTGAAATAATGGACTAATTATCTTATGTAATTATAAAAAAGTACAAATCATTTTAAATTTAAAACATCACTCGCTACTATTTAGATTATTCCCATATCTGTACTGAAATGTTTCCAACACAATTTAAAAAAATAAATTTATTAAATCGGATTCATAAACAAATAAGTCCAAAAACTATTTAAAAATATATATTGCTGATATATATATGTGTCAGGCACTGTGGTAGGCTCTGGAACATAGTTCTACACACTACACTATCTCCAGATACTTAAGAACTCAAGATAAATGTGATAAAGAAATAAATGAGGCAATGGAATGCAAGAAAGTATTGGGTGATGAAATGTGCTGATGTAAAAAAAAATGTTGCTGTTGCTTTTTAACTATAAGGTTGATTCACTATCTCTGTTAAGTATGTTTTACTACTTAATATTAACAAGAATTAAAATGTGAACCCAAATGCATACCATTGACTAATGATATTTATGAAATAAGATAATAACATACCACTGCCCTTTTGGTATACTGCTGTTATCTATCTATATCTCTCTATATATTATAATTATACACATGATTGTGTCATATAATATATAGTTACAATTACAATATATACATTATAATTATGTATATAAAATTACAATTGCTTTAGTATAGTTATATACATATAATTCTAATAGTTTCAGTAGATAACAAGAAATTGAAAATATCTTGAGAGCATTTTAATAAAGCAACAGTATTTTTTCTAACGCTGACTTCCATTTGACTAATCTCTTGGTACTCCCTATAGATATATTATAGTCTTTTCTCATTCTTCATAGACTCAGCTCCTGTCAATGTAGAACTGTTGGTGTTTTCAATGTTTAAAACTTCTTATTTCTCCTGGCCTATTCAAGATGGTATCTTCAAACACCACTTTTTATCTAGATCCTTTAATCCTCCTCTTACATATTCTTACATGTTTAACATCTTCCCAACTCTGATACTTGTCCAGTGTATGTTTTCTTTTCTTCCATGTCACTACTCTAATGTACTGCATTCTTGTTCACCGTCATCCCTACTCTGAAAATTCATCAATATTACTTATCTTAGGCCATAAGATCAAAGTAAATAAGATCTAAAAAGAGCCACACATATTTAGGCATTTTATATTGCCATGTTTGATATTACAGTCGCTTTCCTTGTTTTCTCTTACGGGCTCTGTGGCTATAGTGATTTATCATGAAGTTTCCATGGTGACAAGTGAGAGGCAGTGTTCCTTCTTTTTGCTTTCTTGAATCAAAGGCTGACTTTTAGAAGATGTCAGCAAAACGATACTCGGCCATTTAGGAAGCCCCAGCAGACTCAGAAGCAGGCTAGCTTGACCTTTCATTCTTCTCCTTTTCTTATTACAGCAGTGACCTAACTTCTCACACAATTTCAGCTACCACTTAAAGTTTTCTAAGATATAAGTCTCAAATGTTATCTTCTCATCTAGCCTCACTTACTCTCAATATCCTTCAGTCACAGGGTATTTCCTCTCAGATACTTTATTGATAATTAACACTAAATGTATCTAAGACTAAGTAGTTATTTGTATACAAATAAATTAAATAGAAAGTATATATATAAGTCTCTTTTTTATGTTTACTTTTCCTACCACTCTCATCCCATTAGATTTTTATTTCACTGGACAAAATATGAGAACTTGCTATTTAAAGTTTTTAAAAATTACTGATTAAAGGAATCTAGAACACTCTAATGACTCTGCAATGTTCTTTACCTTTCAAAAGAGTGTGATCAGTTAGGAGCTATCTATGTGAAGAAGGAATATTAATAGTTCTATCTTCAGAGTATTCCATAATCATAATGACCCAGAGATTTCATACTTCATGTACCTGACCCTCGAACATTAGCCAGATTGTTTTGAGAGTATCCAAAACATTAGTTGATATTTTGCAAACTGAATATCCTATTGGTTTATTATAGCTGTAACATTATTATTTGCTTTTACATACTATATCATTGTGCTTTAATATAAGAATTCCTATTTTGTCTCCTGTGCCTTGGGGAATGGATGTTCTTAGCCTAGCTTATAAAAGTAGACATTATTGTTTTCATCAAATCCTTTTTGAAATGTAAATATTTAATAAATGGAATTTAATTGTCTTGTTTTAAACATGCTTATATTGTTTTCTTTGTTTAAACAACAGAGTATGAAAGTGCCAGTAAGAAATATACTCAAAAATTAATGCTAGAATATATAGTGTCATCTTTTTGCCTATTCTCAAACTTTTTAGAAAATAAATTTGTTAAATAATTATTATTTTTAAATTTATTACATAAAAATGCAGGAGGCAGATAATGATAATAGTGTAATTCTATTTTTCAGAGAAAAGCATCCTAAATAAATATGGTGTTCACTAGTCCAGAGAGAATAAATGATATTTCACTGAAAGAAGCACATAGGTGAATTTGTAGTGTAAAAGAATTTGAGACTGAAATAAAATGAATACCATCCATTTAAAAATGATATGTTTTGTACTGTCCCCACATCATTCAGCTCTTTATGTGAACTTGTATCAAGGGCTTTCTCCATTGCATACTAATAGGTTGTATTAAAACTCGTGATACTTTCATACCAATTCTGATAACTGTAAGAAAATAATTCCCAGGATGAGCATTTTAATAATTCCACCATTTAAGATTCAGGTCAATTTAGTCTGAATATTCTTGTTCAAATGAGAATGTGTGTATTAAAATGTGAGCTGCAGGACAGATAGGTTTATATTCGTACTTTAACTGAACTAAAAATTGCTATCTTGCTTATTGAAAAGACTGCCAGCTCTCAACATTCTTAAGAAAGAGTTACTTACTACAGTTTTCTTCATCTGAATTATCACTGCAGTCATTTTGGCTATCACACCTCCAGTGATCGGGAATACAGTTGTTGTTTTTACACTGGAATTCATGAGGTCCGCAAGTTTTTTTATCTGTAATAACAAGAAACAGAGTTTGCAACATTGATTTCCACAAAAACATTATTTTCAATATCCTCACTGCCATACCAAATCTGGGGCGTATGACATTTCCTCAGACCTTAATTAAATTACTAACTGACAAGCATCCTTAGGAAAATTGAAGGCAAATACTGAATAAAGTTCACCTGTCTTTTGGTCATGATTTTAAAGCAAGCTAATTACAAAGTAATTGATTGGACCACCCATACAAAGTCAGCACAAATCAATCAATTAAAAAAAAAAAAAATCAA
The DNA here is from genome assembly GCF_000151845.1 of Pteropus vampyrus. Lineage (NCBI taxonomy): Eukaryota > Metazoa > Chordata > Mammalia > Chiroptera > Pteropodidae > Pteropus > Pteropus vampyrus. The sequence continues at coordinate 5,346,280 of NW_011888798.1, read as the reverse complement.
AATTATCCCAAACTACTCTTTTCTGTAGGACACTTCCTCCCTAAGCCACATTCTATTTATGCTATAAAGCAGCAAACAGAAATGGTTATTAATCAAACTCTGAACTTGTCATCTTGTTTCCCTCCCTAAGAAGCTCTTACTCATAATCTACCTATACTCAGCTGCTCTAAATTTATAAAGTATAATAATGCATAACATGTATGGACCTTGACAATTAACAAAGCACCATCTCACTTGAACTTCTAAACAATCTCACTGAGTACCAGAAGAGGTATTGACTAGCTCTTCACTTTATAAATGACAAAACAGAAACTCTTAGAAGTTTAGAAACTTGATAAATTTGCTACCATTAAATGGCTCAGCCAATAAAACAAACAAACAAACAAACAAACAAACAAAAATAACTGTGCTTTTACTCCTGATTTAGTGCTCTTTACAACAAATCTAACTGTGTCCATATGAGCCAGAATTAGAATTCATGCAATAAAAATTTATTTTAAGTTTAGGTCATATATTTTAAAATTTATTTGAGTAATATATAACTGTATATAGTCTAAAGTAGTGCTTTTTAAACTTCAATGTGCATACTTATAAATCACTTGGGAGTTTTGCTAAAATGGAGATTGTGATTGAGTAGATCTGAATTTCTAACAAGCTCTCTAGTGATAACTTTGTCCTTGGTCTATGAAACACACCAAGTAGCAAGAGTTTAAAGCATCAAAATGGTATAAAGTCAATAACATAAAAATAATAAAATTACACATGTCAATATACAATTTAAGACACATTTATTTTCCTTTCTTATACTTAGATTGACCACTTATTCTCAGCCATATTAGAGATGAACAGTGAAGTGTTTAACAATTCAAACTGGCAAAATAAAGGAGAACGTAAACTGTTTGGTGGTGGTTGCTATACTTTACCTCAAAATGCATCTTAAAAAAATTCAGATTCGAATAGATTATAAAAGCAAAAGTGATTTAGGTATAATTATGAAAATTAAATGAACATCTATTAATAACCCAGCCTACCTATTAGCTAAGTGTTTCCATAAACATGATCACACTTAATGTTCATAATATCCCTAAGAAGTATTATTTCATTCATTTAAATAAATAAGAAACATGTCTCAAAGACTCTAAGTTATTTTTTCCCATTGTACGAAGGTATTAAATGGCAAAGGAGAAATTGATATCCATATCTTACTCCAGAAACATTTTACATTTCTGTAGAAATTCTCATGACAGACTTAAAATATATTTTTCTACTAAATAAATAAATAGATGATAGTTGATAGGTAGTTAGATAGATAGATGATAGATGATAAATAGATGATAAATAGATAGATAGATAGATAGAT
>NW_011888798.1:5312762-5344870 GCF_000151845.1 Pteropus vampyrus | reverse complement strand
ATAGATAGATAGATAGATGATAGATAGATAGATAGATAGATAGATAGATAGATAGATAGATAGATATAGATAGATGTCTCATATTTCTTTCCATTTTCCTTTCTTCCATCCTTCCTGCCTACCGGCCTGACTGCTAATGATTACTCAGAGTCTAACGTATGTCAGTGTGTGAAGTGTTGTTTTGTAATACATTCTTTTTGCTTGTGTTATATCTAACTTTAAATTTTTAAAACTGGGTTAAAATCTGCAGAAGTTCAAATATAGCATTCTGCATACCTCAGACAGTCAAGGAATGTGTTAAGATGGTTGGAATTTAAATAATGACCATTAAAATTATGGGGTATTAAACTATTTAGACAGTTATTTCATTTCAGCAATTAAAACAAACTCTTCTGATACTATTTCTCTATGTATAACATTAGTTTCATAGATTCCTTGCCAAGCATAGCCTGAATTATTTTTAAATATGGTTTTAAAATGTTAGAATGTGAAAATGTAAGAAAAAACAAAGTGGATCAGACAAATACATCATGTGACCTAGTATTATAACATTGGCCCCAGGCAATTTCCTGTGACTACAAAAAGTTAACAATTGGTAGTGAACATCAATACAATCCATGTTTTAAAAATTTTCTCCATTCATCCTATTTGTATTTTTTCTGTATTTAAACATTTATATCATATTTTGTGTTTGAAAGAGATCTGCATTTATTTCTTAACAAGAACAAGTAACCGTTCATTTCTAAGATGTTCATTTGGGGCATTCATAAACAGTAATGCATGAAGGTTAATTGCCTTATGTAAGGTTTTATGTTTCGATGTTATTAACTTTTGGATCCATAACATTACTTGTTAAAATTACAAATATAAACTATACAAACTATACGCACTTGTTCTGTATTTAAAATTTCCCCTGAAGAAATATAATTAAATATATATAAATATATACATATATAATTTTTAATAGGAAAAGATGTATAAGTGTGGTCTAAAAAAGTAGTTCTCAAACTGGCTACCCACGAAAATTACCTGGGACACTTAAAAAGTTCCTTGCCCAGTCCATATGCAGCATTACTAAAATTAGACTCTCTTGGCTAGAGCCCAGACATCAGTATTTTTATTAAAGCTAGACTGGCAATTCCAATGAATAGCCAATATTGAAAACTGTTGGCCCAAAAAACTAATTGCAGAAGAGAATATATGTAATTTCACATATATTTCAGAATAATTAATATAAAATGCTCATAATATGTAGCATTTTCAAATAATTCATATTGTTAAATAGCATTGGAAATGCATTATTTCTTTTTAGTTTTTTTTTTTGTATTATAAATATGGCAAAAACAAATATAGTGCAATCGCGTACCATCTAATGGTAGGTTATGTTCTGAGAATTGTTATTAGGCAATTTTGTTGTGCAAACATCATAGAGTAAGCTTACACAAGTCTAGATGGTATAGCTTACTACACACCTAGACTATATGGTACAGCACATAATTTCTATGTTACAGCTGTATAGCATATTACTGTACAAAACTACACAACATAAAAAATTAAGCACAAGAAAGTGATGCAATTAACTGATGTGGTAAACAAGAGATATGAGGCTGCTATCTGACATAACATGGCATACTGTTTTACAGCAAACTTTTATTTTTTCATAAGTAGAGTGTACACTCTAAAATAATGATAAAAAGTATAATATAATAAATGCATAAACCAATAATATAGTTTTTTATTATCATTATCAAGTATTATATACTATACATAATTATATGTGCTATACTTTTACATGACTGGCAGCAGAGTACATTTGTTTACACCAGCATCATCAAAAACAGATGAATAATGTGTTGCACTGTGACATTACTACAGCTATGATGTTACTAGGTGATAGGAATTTTCAGCTCCATTATAATCTACAGAACTACCATCGCATATGCAGGCCGTTATTGACCAAAATGTTATGTGGAGCATGACTGCATTTAAAAGCTAATTTTCTTTGTTTATTGTTTTGATATAAATTTTATACTAGTATAAAATCGACACTCTCAGAAAGTTGGAGTAAGAGACCATAAATGTATAAAACTATATGTACTATTTAGTGCCTTGGTGCTTATATGTATATAAATATTTCTGAAAAGAGATCAAAGAATCTGATGACAGTGATGCGTTTGGTAGCAAGAACTGGGAAAATGGACGGGAAGACAGAGGTAGAAGAGAGATTTAAGCTTTTCTTTATCCTAAAGGGAATTCAAAGGAACCTACAAAGTCATGGATTTATAAGTAAATTTGGGAAGGCCATAGGATTCATAGTCAGCTTATATTTCTATATATTAACAATAATGAAACTAAAAAAAAAAACTTTTAAAGTAATATCAATAAAATGACAAATACCTAGAAATTAAACCAATAAAACATTGAAAACCATAAAACATTGCTGAGAAATTATGCCTAAGAAAATGACTAATAATAATACTTAAGAAATAATTTTTAAGAAAATGTAGTCATTTTTCATGTTCATAGATTAGAAAACTCAGAATTATTAAATTTTTCTCTAAATTAAACTATAGAATTAATGCAAACCCTATCAAAATTACAGCAAGTTATTTTTGAAGAAATATATTATTCTAAAATTATATTGAAATGTAAATGATCTAGAATAATCAACCAATACTGAAAAAAAAAAGTTGGAGAATTTACAGTAGCTGATTTCAAGAGTTACTATAATATTACAGTAACCACAAAAGTGCTTACTTTTAAGCATTAAAAAAAATGAAACCACAAATTTACATATCATCAAAAGATTTCCAAAGGCCTCAAGTCAATTCAATTGGGAAAGGAAAAGTCCTTTTTAGCAAATATTCCTGAAACAAGTGGTTATCCATATAAAAAACTTAACACAACTCATCAGACTCTATACACAAAAATTAATGTAAAATGGTCATAAATGTAACATAAAGCTTCTAAATTATAAAAAAATCATAATTTTGAAGTAGGCAAACACACAAAAAATTAACGATAAAAGAAAAATTGGTAAATTGGATTTCAACAAAATTAAAATGTTTTATTATTTTAAAAATATTATTAAGAAAATGAATAGGCAAAAAACATATTTTTAAAAAATATTTATAACATACATATCTGGGAAAGTACTTAGATCAGCATATATAAAATTTCCTACATATTTTACACATGATCAAGTATCACAAAGAAGATACTTGAATGGCAAGCAAAGGTTCTCAAAATCATTAATTCTCAAGGTAATGCATTTCAAATCACCCCTATATACCTACTAGAATTGTTCAAATCAAACAGGCCACACTAAATTTTGATGAGAATATAGAGAACCTGGAATTCATTATTCCATATCTTATAAAGGTAAATATATATGTACCCTATGACTCAACAGTTTTACACCCAAGTTTTCATCAAACAAAAATGAAAACAAATGTTCACAAAATAAATCTGTACAAGAATGGCTATAAAAGTTTTATTCATAATAACCAATCTAAAATAATCCAAATTGGAATATATTGAAAACTATTCAGGCATTAAGAAAATTGAAAACTACTCATGTTTTAAAAAAATAATGAATTCTTAACAAATAAGTGAAAAAGTACATGCTTTATGAATCTGTGTATATGACATCCAATGTAAGCAGAGTAATCTATGGTGATAGAAAAGAGTTAGTGTTTGTGAAAGGGAGTATTAGGGGCATTGACCAATAGATGGATGAGGAAATTTTCTGGGGGTTGGAAATGTTCTGGATCTGGTGTCATATATTGTATAAATTGTCAAAACTCATTGAACAGAACATTTAAGATCTAAACATTTTATTTTAATTCACTTAAACTTTAATTAAAAATGACTTTACAATTAGAATTGCAAGAGATTTGAAAAACCCAAACAACTATACCAATGTAAAGTATCACTTATTTAGTCCCTGAATGCAATGCAGTTATTTTCAGAACAGGATAGTCCAAAAGAAAATTCCCAGTTTAAAAATAACTTTAGTTGGTCTTCAAAATTTAAGTGCTTCAAATTAACTATAAGCAATAACTTGATAGATAGATAGATAGATAGATAAATGATAGAAGATAGATAGACAGATATATAGATAGGTAGATCTACCCGTCTATCTATCATCTATCTATCTATCATCTATCTATCTATCTATCTATCTATCTATCTATCTATCTATCTATCTATCTATCATCATCATCTATCTATCTGTGAATTCTTTATTTGGCATTTGAAGCTACCATGTATTCATTCTGTCCTAGACATTTGTTTCAGTTTGCTCATTGGCAATTATCTGTCTTCTCTTTCAGGAGTAATAATTTTAGTAATGAGAGTATTGGATTTCTCAAGACAGAAAATACATTTATCTCATTCCCCATTGTCTGATGTTTCTCTGACACAAAGGCACAGTTGTCCTTGCTTCCTTTAAAAGGTATACCTTTGAAAGTTGAAGGTGGCACAATGTATATAATTCAAAATATAGAATATAAAAGATAGCGTTATCTAAAATTGCATTTTTTGGAAGTGCCAAAGGTTTTAAACTTTTAATTAAATAATAATTTTAGACTTTCTATATCACTTTTTTTTCCTCCTGAGAACATCTTAAATTAACATATACCACTAATATGTGTCACGTAATGTTTAATAGTTAAACTATGTTATACGTAGTTCTTTCATATATAATACATTAACTTTTTTCTGATTAGCTCTGTGGCATAGGTCAAAATAAACATTATGTTATTGGGAAAAATGCTCAATTCTTCAATGAATATATAATATGATGCCCATTGTATGTGTACATATGTAGAAGTTTTGTACATTAAATATTATTAAATATTATTAAAATAATATTTTAATGAATCAGTAGCCATTTCATCTATTGAAATTATGTACTGTTTCACTATTAAATAATGTTTTGGTCAATGTTTAGAAAATGAAATACTTGTAAATTTGCCATATATTTTATTCTACTTCTGATCAGGAGAAAAATGGCTTGGAAAATTTACATCTTGAGGTCACAGAACTCATCTGGCTATCAATTTGAAAACAATGTGTAAAATTATTTTGGAGCCAAGTTACGAAGAAGACATTAGCTTGAGGTTTAAGAAAGTTTTGGCTTTCTGTCGGTGGATACTACGGAGCAAACATCGCTGAAGTCCTCCCTCCCACAGTCATCAACTCTAAGTCAGTCTCCCAAAGAGTCTCGACAGCTGTGGAAACTCTTCATAGGAGGTTTGAGCTTTGAAACAACCGAATCTGAGAAGCCCTTTTGAGCAATGGGGAGTGCTCAAAGACTGTGATAATGAGACCCAAACAACAAGTGCTCCAGAGGCTTTGGGTTTGTCACATATGCCACTGTGAAGCAGGTGTATGTGGCCATGAATATAAGGTAGATGGAAGAGGTTTGGAAACCAAGAGGGCCTACTCAAGAGAAGATGCCCACTTAACTGCAAAAATATTTTGTTGATGATGTTAAAGAAGACACTGAGAAACATCACCTACGAGATTATTTTGAACAGTGTGGGGAAATTGAAGTGATTGAAATCAGGATGACTGAGGCAGTGGCAAGAAAAGAGGCTTTCCTTTTGTAATCTTTGATAACTGTGACTCTGTGGACAAAATTGTCATTCAGAAATATCATACTGTGAATGGCCACAAATCAGAAGTAAGAGAAGCTCTAAGCACTAGATGGCTAGAGCTTCATCCAGCTAAAGAGATTGAAGTGGTTCTGAAAACTTTAGTTGTGGTCACAGAGGTGTCTTTGGTGGAAAGGACAAATTTGATCATAGAAGAAACTCATTGTCTAGGTGGCTTTGGTAGCAACTGTGATGGTACAGGATATGGTGGCAGTGGGGATGGCTATAATGGAATAATAATGGAAACAATTTTGGAGGTGGTGGAATCTATAACGATTTTGGCAATTACAACACTCAATATTCAAATTTTGGACCTTTGAAAAGAGGAAACTTTGGAGGTAGAAGCTCTGGGCCCTATGATGGTGGAGGCTAATATTTTGCCAAACCATGAAACCAAAGTGGCTGTGGCGGTTCCAGCAGCAGCAGCAGTTGTGGCAGTGGCAGAAGGTTTTAATTGCTGCCAGGAAAACAAAACAAAACAGAAGTTAGCAGGACAGGAGAGCCAGAGAAATGACACAGAAGCCACAGGTTACAACAGATTTGCAAATTCAGCCAAGCACAATGGTGGCAAGGCCTAGCTGCTACAAAGAAGACATGTTTTAGACAATACTCATGTATATGAGCAGAAAAACAATTCCAAAACTGTATTTGAACCTAATTATATTACAGATTATTTTAGTTTCTGTTCTGTGGAATGTGTAAAGCATTTCAACAAAGGATTTTAATGTAGTTTTTTTTTTTTTTTTTGCACTCATGCTCTTGATTACTAAATGTAATAGCTGGTCACAACACTGAATAAATGTATCCTGAAATAAATAAATAAATAAATAAATAAATAAATAAATAAATGATAAATCAATAAATCAATAAATCAATAAATAATAAAAATATTGAGAATATGAAGGTTTTGTTCTTGATAATATGCTTTTATAATCACCACTTCAAATCTTCCATCACAGGAAACATGATGATTACAAACAGTTAGGTAATGTGTAACAACTTTTGTTACAAAAAAGGTAAATATAGTCATAGAAACACTGAGCCAAAAAGAACTATGAAAACAATGAAGCTGAGTTTCTATTATGGTAGCTCCTTAATTCCCTGTGTTCCGAACTATGACATCATGGAGTCAGTAGTATTGGGTGAGAACTGGAGTTAAAACTGGAGTACTTTCTTTTGTAGAGAACATTGTCTTCTTTTGTGGACAGGAACCATCTGTTAACTATCAAAACATAACCTCTTATTTAGAAGTCTTTTTTTTTTTTCAGTTAACTATATTCAATTCTGATCTCTCACTCTAAATTCCCCTCAATGTCTCAGATTTCTGTTAGCATCTTATGGAAATAAATACCTATATATGTTGCTTCACATATTGACTGGCTATGAGTTCCTCAACAATGATGATACAAGGGAACATACTGCTTTCTTTATTTTCTATAGCAGGTAGGATTTACTTGCACATACTTTTCGGTCGATGTGAAAATATTTATTTATGTATTTATTTATTTATTTAATTTGGTCTTTGAAACGACTATTCCCACACCTAGTGAAGCGTCTACTGAGATCATTACCTTGTCTGGCAGAGGCGGGTACCTCATGACCTAACAGGGCCTCTTCTCCTACACCATAGTTGGTCCATGATAGTCATGTTTTCCATGTTAAAAAGAAAAGGAAATTACAGCTTAAACTTGTTAATTGATTATTTATTCATATATATTTTCTTATTTAACATTAAATGCATGGGGAGATAGTACTGGGATTGTATTGTGGCAAGGCTATGTCATCAGGAATCCAGATTTTTATACTTCTGCTCTACCGTTCTAACTAATGGCTTCCATTGTTGTTAGTCACCTTATAGTGCAAGATGACAACTAGTGCTTGAGTCATCACCTTAAAGCTAAAAGGAGAAAGAACAGAAAAACAAACAAAATGAGTCCTTTACTTTGAGAAATCTCCCTTTAAACAGTTTTTCTGGAAGTTCCACATAACACTTCTGGTTACATTTGAATGATCAGAACTTAGTCACGTGATGATATCTAGCTACAAGGGAAGCTGGGAAATGTGATGATTTATTCTGGATCACAATATGACAACCTAAGTTTTAGGGTTCTGTTTCTAAGGAGGGAGTTAAAATGGTTATAGCGATTGGCAATTTTGACTCAGTCAATAACCTAACAAGACCAATTAAAGCTATTTTAGATTATTTCTATGGCTACTGAAAGAAAGAATAGCTTCCTTTCAAGATTGCGAGTATTATAACCTCGAGTTGCCATGCATCATTTTTAAAACCACATGGAATGCACCCATTTCAGAAGACATCAATAAAGTAAGAAAGAGCTTAGAAGTGGAGAAAAAAGGATATGGGGCTCTTCTGACTCTATTGATACAACTTGTGCTCGAAGCCAACTCCGTCCTCTCCTTGGAATAGAGGCAGATAATTTATTTTACCACTAGTGTTGAATTTCTTTAATTTACTTTCAAGAGTCCTAACTAATGCAAACAATATACTATTTTTATTGCTTAAAGATGTTATGGACTTCTAATATTAAAGTATTTATTTTTATGTGCTGATTTACATAATTCTCAGGCTATTTTCATTGGTTTATAATTACCTGAGAAATGTAATATTTTTTCATAAGAAGCCTCAGAATCAGTCCCACTTAAAAGTAACTTGCAAATCCAGGCTTTCTATGAAGATGGGAGATGGCACAAATGCCTTTTTTTAAAGCATATTTGCTACATGCTATTACAGCTTCTAGTGATATTGATTATCTGGAAAGCTGCAAGCTGCCTTATATTATGAAGTGTTTGGTAGATCTGAAAATTAATTTCATGTTACATCTCATCAATAGGTAATATTCCTGAATGAGCACTTACATGTACAACCTATTCTTCTAGGAGAAGTGGGAAGAATATATGGATGCACCAGTAGTTGAGAATAACAATGCCAGCTGCAGCTTGTCCCTATGGGGTCTTGCTACTTCTGTTTTGCCTTTGAATTATTATTATTTTTTACTTTTACACTATTCTTCCAGGTAGAGAAGAGAAAGGCTTATAAAGTGAAATAAATAACCAATGACATATTTTCTTTATAAAGAGGTGAACCTATAATAAGTTAGCTCTCTAGAAGTTCCGATAATGACATTTTAAAAAATGCATGTCAATGCAATGTAATTTTCAGGGGAAATTTTTTGAACTCACATTATGCAGTTTTAGAAAGTGTCATATTACATCCTGTGATGCCATCTATTGCACTTGACATGTATTTGTGCTTTTATTTTTTATTTAGAAATTTGTATTGTAACTTTATAGTTGTGAATTGGGAGGAAATAGCGATCATCTCATCTTTTGCCAACATACTCGGTACGTCATCTGCCAAACTCCTGCTGTTCCATTCATCATTCTTTTTTCAACAAACTGTAGTCTTTTTTTCTCCCAGTTTTATTGAGAAATAATTGGCATGTATCATGTTAAAAATTTAAGGTGCACAGCATGATGGTTTAATTCACATATACTGTGAAATGATTACCACAATATGTTCAGCTAACACGCATTTTCTTATATAGATACAATAAAAAGGAAAGAAAAAAATAATTTTTCCTTGTGATGAGAACTCTCAGGATTGACTCTGTTAACAACTTTCCTATATATCATATAGCGGTGTTAGCTATAGTCATCATGCTGTGCATTACATTCCTAGTGCTTATTTATTTCAACCTGAAAGTTCGTAACTTTTGAACACCTATCTTCCTTCAATCCCCCTGTCCCCCTTGCTCACTTCTGGTAACCACAAATCTGATCTCTTTTTCTATGCATTCGAGGGGTTTTGTTTGTTGGTCATTAGTTTGTTTTTTTTAGGTGCCACATATGAATGTGATCATACAGTATTTGTCTTTTTCTGACTTATTTCACTTATCATAATGCCTCAGGTCCATTCGTATTGTCACAAATGGTAGGCTTTCCTCATTTTTTTATGGCTATTCAGAGCACATCCTTGAATGATATTGTTCTGTCCAATGTCATTTTATTAACAATGTTGATGAGATGCTGTACAAACTTAACTCATGTTTATATCAATTAGCTTGACAATGTTAAGTAAAGACTTACTATATTACATTTGTATATATACAACTTCTTTATCCTTTCATCCATCAATGGACACGTAGGTTGTTTCCATGTCTTCCTATTGTAAATAATGCTGCTATAAACACGGGGGTGCAGATAATTTTCAAGTTAGTGTTTTTGTTTCTTTTAGATATATTCCCAGATGTAGAATTGTGATATCATATGGCAGTTCCCTTTTTAGTTTTTTGAGGATCTTATGTTCTGTTTTTCATACTGGCTGTACCAATCTACACTCTCATCAACAGTGCACAACTGTTCTCTTTCTTCACATCTACATTAGCATTTGTTATCTCATGTTTTTGATGATGACCATTCTAACATACATGAGGTGATATCTCATTGTAATTTAATTTGCATTTCTTTAAAGACTAGCAGTGTTGATCACAGCATGTAGTCTTGACAGACAGTGTGATTGCTGTTTGTGAACCACAGATGAGAAGAACCCAAATCTCCATAATGAGAGGTACAGATAAGGTATCCCTTTTCAGAGTTACTCTTTAGCCCAGCTTACAGATTCTGGTAGTCATGTTCTAGGAATTTCACTTATGTTTCCTCATTCAGCTTAGAGAAAAACAAAATAAACCTCTTTCTGCATTTTTTCAATATTGATTCTGTTTATTTTGAAAGCAAAGTAAAAGCAATTTGAGGCAATTAAAAAAAATCTACTAAAATATTTTTGTATAGTTGATTACATTTGTCTAAATTGTCTGATCTTGTTGATCGGTTACTAGACAATTGCTCAATTCACTTTATAATTTTGGGCGGACAACATCAGACTCTAATTTTGTGGGAAGCAGTGAGGTATGTTAGAAAGAATCTTAGCATTAAAGTCAGAATTTGATTTAAATTGCAATTCTGGTCCTATTCATGTACAGCCTAGGGTAATTACTTATCTTTTTTGTGCCTCAGTTTCCTAAAGGCTAAAAATTGATAAGAAATACATATAGCATAGGAACTGAACACTGGCTTAATAAATAGCAACTAGTGATAAGTAATAGTAATAATTATTAAGTAACTAGTTACTTATATAGTAATAATATTTAATAGATAAATAGTAGATAAGATTTTAATAAGTAAAAATAATAAATAAGATTTTAGAAGATGCAAATTATAATACCAATTTTACCATCAAAAGCTATGTGAGATTAGGAGGAAGAAAAATTATTTAAGACTGCTATGTTGCAGGCACTGTTTTAGGTCTTTATATTTATTATCTTAATTTTTTAAGTAAATAAATAATTTTACCACAACTTTGTGATGCATTTTATTCAGTTACATGCCAAGACCAAATATTGGTAATTTATTCAAGGTCACACATAAGTATTAGAGTCATATAACACACCCGAGTGCTGGGAGAAATCACATTCTCCGGCTAAAATTTTCAAAGGTTATAACATTCTTGGGATCTTTAAGCAAAAATGAGCTTTAATTTATTATCTACATATATTTTTAATTATCACGTCTATAAAATTTTTTAGCTTCAATTATTATTGTAATTCTTGGAAATTAACATTTAAAAAATTTATAAAAGTAACATATACTCCTCATGGAAATTTAATACAATGTAATGTAGAAAAGTAGAATCAACTCATAGCCACGCAACATGGAGATAAACTGCATTATGTTTTTCTGACTATACTAATGAATAAACAATATTTTGTACACTTTATATTTCACTAAAAAATTATACAGAAATGATTTTCATAGGTCATTAAAAAACTTATACATATATAAGTCACTTCTATACTGTAAATAGTTATATTGAAGATAAACTTTAGCAAAATAGTCCTCTAGAATTTGGTATCTAAGGTTTTAAAACCTTTTCCAATTTGAATAAAGGAGTTAATATTTGCAATAAAAATATTTTTTTTATAGTTAAGTATGTGGATATCTGTTTCAAAAGAGCTTTCTTTAATGATATTCATCACATTTTATACTACCTTAGTAAAAGAGACAGAGTATAAGAGATAGCTAGCTGTAGAACAGATTATCAAATGAATCAAGATTTATATATAGTTATATTATGTTATGTTTGTCATTGCATATTAAACTATGTCTATTTGAAATCTTGGAGTAGTAGGCTCCAAAACTGAAAATAAGTTTTTCCACATTATTCTTATATTTTGCTGCTAGACTTATCTCTGTAGTAAAAATAATTTAAACTGTAAAGATTATAATAAATGCAGTATCTTTGGTATGGTATTGTGTGTAAGGAGTGGGGGAGATTAGCAGGAGAATCAGTTTTTTTAAACAAAAAATTTGGTTTTTAAGCAACTGCTTTAAATCATTTATCTACCTAATATGCTTTGGAAAGTACATAGGTTCAATCACAATTGTTAAAGTAAAAAATGTGTTAATAAATTGAATAGCAAACCATTCAAAACACTTATTTTTTTCTTCTTTAGCAGTTCTATTTTACAGTTGTTATTTGATCTAAAATTTAGTACTTCAATACTTTGAAAAGTTAAGGCTAAGATATATTTATATATACACACAAATATCAGGTATGGACATATTTATTCATATATGTGTATATACATATATACATACATATATGTATCTACACACATACTTTTAATACACAAACACATCATTTCATCACTTATTTAATATACCCTTAGTTTTTGAGAATTCTGATATTGTCAAGTTTTCTCATTAAAATACATTTATTTTGTGTATAAATTCATGGAGAATTGCACTAAAAATAGAAATTTTTAACATTTTTCTAGTATTGCTGGTATTTTTTTAGTATTGCTGTATCGAGTTGCATAACTTTTTCTCTTGTACCTCTTCTACACTGAATCATTTTAAATTTTATTCAAAAACATGAAAGCATTTAATTATCTTTTTGTTTCCTATCATAGCTCATAATATTTAGTATGCATCCAGAATGCAGTTTTCTTTTATTTTCTCCTCCATACCAAATACCTTAGAGAATACACAGTTTATATTGTTCACAGTGCTTAGAAGAAATAATTGCTTTCTGTCCAGAAAATAGAGACTATGAAGGAAAAGCATGTTTTCGCAACACCATTGTCTAGTGGCGAATCTCATCTTCTGCTAACCTAAATTCTCTATTGTCAACTCATCTTTTGTTTCATATGCAAAGTCATTTCAACAGCACAGGTTATAGAAAGTAGGATAATAACATTGGTTCTGTTTTTAAGAATACAAATGACAGGCTGTGAAGTAATTATCGAAAGAGTTTAACAAGAGAAAGTAGAAGCAGTTGTTCTAGATCACGGTGACCAATACTTATGAGTCTTAGACTATAGTCTAACCATATAGATATCTGGTAGGATGGCATCTTGCCCTTTACATACTTAGCTCTCAAGTTTCCCTTTCTCATTTTTTCTTTAAAATAAATTTAATGTATCTTTATATGATATCTGCTGAATACAAAGATGTGGTTGAAAATTTATGGTTGCAGCCAAAGTAGAACAACACATTGAGCTGTCCCCTCAAATATAGGAATGTTCTAGATTCTTGAAAACCCAAGTGGTGAAGTCTTCCTTATTCTAGTATGGATTTGAAGCATATGATATGAGTGCCCCATCTACTATCATTGGTATCTACCATGCCTGTCCATACTGAGCCAATTACTTCTAACTACAAGCAGGTGTGACTCTTAGTCTCAATCCAAAAGTGCTGCCCCAAACCAATGACTGATTGAAATTGGTGAATAAATAAATATCTTAGCTCTATCTTTTGTTCTACATCATCCCACAGAGTTTCCTGGTAGAATGGATATGCATAATAATGTACCCTATATTCTACCTTTCCTTATGTGATTAACTTCTCCACCACCCTACTGGGGGTTTCTGGATTCTTCTCCCCAATAAACCACTTGCATTCATAGCCTTGTAAGTACTGGTTCTAATTCTGGGAAAACACAACTTAAGAAAGGATTTATGCAATCACTTATTCAATAAATATGCATGATGCCTATCATGTACTGCACACTGCCCTGAGCTTATAAGGCTTATACCATTGAACAAAACAGACATAAATCTCTACTCTAATTGAGTTTATGTGTTTAAAAAAAAAAATCAATAACAAAAGTATATCGAACAGCTGAGAATAATAAAGCCTGAGTTACAGTAAATTACTTGT
This sequence comes from Pteropus vampyrus, assembly GCF_000151845.1. Classification (NCBI taxonomy): domain Eukaryota; kingdom Metazoa; phylum Chordata; class Mammalia; order Chiroptera; family Pteropodidae; genus Pteropus; species Pteropus vampyrus. The sequence goes on along the minus strand of NW_011888798.1, from coordinate 5,330,972 downwards.
CCCAAAGCTCACAGCTCTTAAATTGTGGAATCAGGACTCTAATCCATATTATCTGATCCGATATCTGCCTATAAACCATTTTGAAAATGTAACACAAATAATTCCTCAAAACAAAGTTCTTTATTGCTTTTTTCTTTTACCATTTACACTAAGATTTTAGTTCTATGACTCTAAGAGATGACTGAAATTGTATATGTGTCAAAAATTGTGCCAAAGTTGAGTCAAGAAAAACATAGTTGCCTTCACCATAAAACCCTGAAGCTACAACAGGTTTACATAGGAGGAAAAAAAATGATACTCATGTAGTAAATATAATTTAGACTCAGAGATAAAGATGGACAACATTGCAAAGCTTTCAGTGACAAGATTTGTTATCCCTAATTTGTCTTTTTTTTCATACTCTGGCATACTTTACATTTTGAGGGAAATGAGTTAGCCCATTTATATAGTCTCTTTCTCTCTCAACACAGAACATGCCTCTTACTTGACTTACTTGATTTACAGTTCAACTAGGTGCTACATTATCAATAAATAATCACATTAGCTTTTATCTTATCATTTCCTCATTGGCCACCTAGTCAGCAAGGTATTGATTTTTTTAAGATTCTGCGTATAGTACATGATTGATTGCTTGGCTATACTCCCAAACATCTTTAAAGGTCTTAATAGTGCATTTCACAGTTAGATGTCTTTATTCACCTTTTAATAGGCTTGCTCACCTCTTTTAATAATACCACACCTGTGTAGAATCATATTTATCAGAGAGACAGCACGCTATGAAAGAAATGCAAACAAAATGTTTGAACTAAATTTAATATAATTCAAATAAATTTTCTAATAAAATTCACATTTTAAATCAACTATTAAGACATGCAGAAGGCAAAGTATTGCAATGGATGATATAAATCATTAAATCAGCATTAATTTATTCACTTAAATATTGCTTCACTTTCTAAATAAGTCACTATAAACAATGAAGAAACAGAAATATCCCTCATATTATTGTTTACTGAGTCTAAGAAAGAATTAATACTTTAAAATATGTATCTCATGATATATAGAATCTATCATCAAATTAATTTAATTAATATCCACAGTGGAAGTTGTTTGCAAGTGTTGTTACAGGACCAAGTTGAAACTTCTAACTGGAACAGCTACTGAGCAGAAGGGGAGGAGAGAGAAACCCACTGAACAGGTACTGGTTTATTTCACTTCATTAATCTTTATACCACCTTCACAGATTTGCTATTTAACAGTATCTCCTCTAATAGTATTTACTTAATGTTTTTCTTGAAATTGCTGAAATCTTTAAAATATCTTTATCATGAGCTACAAGATTCTTGGTATCATGATATGATATGCTGATTCACGTAATTTAAATGCATATTAAAATACATTTAAATTCTGTACACTATATAAAATCATCTCTTCTTTACATGTTAAATTCTTGCTACATATCAGGAATCATTGATTGATTGATTGATTGATTTTCTAAATAGTTCAAGAGTAAAACACATTTAATCATACACTCATTCACATACACATGAATCAAAGATATCCTACTGATAGTACCTGTGGTTTTATTTAATTATATTTAAGGCACAACTGTGGATTCACAGGGTCTGCATAATAATTTTAGCTGTTCCAGGTCTATGTCCTAAAACTTTTCTTTCAGGATATTGACATGCATAAGAAATTTAAGGAAACAAACATAAGCCAATAAAAGCTCAAATATGGATTATTAGCAACGAATGAATATATTTCTCAAAGTTTACAAAGAATATACTGAACATAAGACTTACAAGTTGGTTTAGATTATCTTAAGAAGAAATCTGGAAGAAAATGATTGCCCAGGAGAAATAGAAAACCAAATGTTATAGAGGACAATGACTGAGACAATAAAATTAATATAATATGCAATTATATGCACAAATTATATAATTGCATGCCATATCAATATAACATTGTGGGCTTTCTATATCTTGAAACCAAACTTCAATTATGTTTTTGGATAGATGATAAATACATTTATTTTGAATAGTAGTTTCAAATTTAATTCTAAGCTGCTGAAAAACTAGATCCAAAAACTAATATTTGATGGCAACTTTGAAAGACTATTATGATGATATGACAATATACCTCTATCTTTGACACAACCTTAGTAAATATTTTATTAAGAAATTACATAGGGGCATAAAATGCATTATTGTCAAACTTGCATATAGCATAAATCTTGGAAGAATAACTAAAATATGGGATGCCATAATTATGAGGCAATCATTCCCAATAATCTGAAGTCAGAGTTTGATAAATAGAGGATAAATTTTAATAGACACAAAGGGAAAGACCAAGATGTATGATGTGCAGAAGATTAAATATAATAGCCTTTTCCCCACTGAACAGAACAGGTTTTTTGCTGATACCAGAGAGAAAATTATTTTGAGGGTTTTTCTAAAATAACAATTTTAGTGTCACTTCTACATAGAAGCAATAATAAGTTTTATGCAAATTTATATTATATTTTATGTAATGTCATCAAACGAATGACAAATTACTAAGGTGAATGTTAAGAAAGACAGATATCATTTCTCAAATTGGTCTGCTAATCATGATTGGACATTACACAATCAAGGTTCTAATTTTTGGAAATAATTTGGAGTATAGTGATTATTCTTTATTGCACATTAATAGCAGACTTATGTGATATAAACATTCAACTATACAATAGCTAAGAAAAATGCCATCGAAATTGTCACCATGAAACAGGAGAGACGACATAATATACAATGATGGTAATTCTGTGCCTCTTATCCCCCAATATTGGACTAATGCATTTCTTTTGGTAAAGGGAACATGCACATAGATTCCAAATGAGGGTAGAAGAGATCCCAAAATCACTCATTCAGGTGACATGTTTAAAGTAAGGAAGCAAAATACCTGGATTTCACACTGTATTTACTGTGTTAGATCTTATTGGAATTGGGAAAAATAGGAATAAGGTGAAAACAGAAGCAAAGAGAAAAGGTAGAAAGATGGGAGAAAGGACAGGGATGGTGAAGAATGAGGAAGAAATAAAAGATAAATTGGAATTAAATTTCCCGGACAACATAAAGAAAATTACCTTACTCTATTCAAACTGAGGAATGCTCAAATGGTTGATGAAAAATATTGAGTTTCAAAGGTCTATAAATTAAGGAAATTTATCCATCGCCACATAAATCTGTTTTGTAGTACAGTGCAATCTATTTAAGTTAAAAGCAGAAACTCAGGTTTTCTTTTTTCCATTGCTAATGAACATACTGGCTAATTCAGCAATAGTGAACTAAATTTTGTTCTACTAAAGAGATTTGAACAAATTTTCTTGTAGCTTGATGCAAAGTTTTGATATAATACAGAAATAAATTTTCTATAAGATATCTATATCAGAAAATGGTTTATTCAATTCATTATTTTAATAGAAACTATTCATTTGAAACAGTTTCAATTAACAGTAAACTGAAAGCTTTGTGAATTACATATGCATTCTTTGTATTAGATAATTTCTCCCCAAGTATTGAAACTAACTTGGATAGAAACAAATCATTAAGAAAATTTCAATTATTTAGATGGCAATTTTTGAAAACAAATATACTCCATTGATATTACCTTATGGATTGTATTCAGATTCTTGATATTTACAGATGATGAAGTTACTATCTGGGAGAAAATAAATCTTATACGAGATTCTAAATTTAAGGTGTAGAAACAGCCTCAGAGAACTTATGTGACTTCCCCAAGTTACAGTACTAGTTAATGGCAAAACTGTGATTAGGTACAGGATCTCTGACACTTAAAGTTGAAATAAGAATATGGAGATCTGATTTTCTCTGGGGCTAGACAAAGTTGTGTTCAAACACATGCTTACCAATTAGTTAGGTTAGGCATGGACCTTGCCTTTCAGACTCTCTGTTTCCTCATCTATTAAGTGAAAACTATAACAATAATACAATGATAATATCATACCACCTAATTTAAAGGGTTTTATTGTTTTTTGTTTTTTTTTATTTTTTATTTTTTGTTTTCTGAGGGTTATGAGAAAGTGATTGACACATCTTAGGGTCTCAGTTAAATTACCTCATCCTTTCTTCCTCTTATCTCAGTGTCTGCTTTTCCATCATCTCTGATAATGACAAGGAATGCATCCTGTGAGTTAATTTAAGACTATGTGTTCTCAATTCAAATGATGAATAAACAGATCTGAGGATACATGAAGAGCCTGGGGTACAGTAAGAATAAACTTAGACCAAATTCTCAGATGTTAGAATGTCACAAATCTCTGTTGTTGAGTTTTGGTTGCCCTTCATCATTTTTAATAACCAAACCCTCATCCTTCTTTACCCACATCTTAAGCTAAAATCTTTCTTCAGTATGGCCCTCCCACTAAGCACCAAAGTCTGATAAATGAAGTCTAGACCCAAAAAGAGGCAAGTACATCACTAGGTTCCTCTACAAGGATTGATTCTGTCTTCTCCAGGAATGATTGTCACTAGAAATTATTCACAAACTCCATCAAAGAAAATATAACTCTAAAAGAAAAAATTTCAATGGTTTCTTCACTTTACAAGGTCAATTGATTGTTTCAGTTATAGCCAACTTCTGTGTCAGTTCACAACGTTCTGGAATTAAAATGGATTTTTATATAACCTTTTCTTTGAATGCTGCCAAATGGGCTTTTGTTCATCTAAAAAATGAAAATAGAAACACATATGTAACTGTACAAATTTATTGGAAAAAACATCTATCCAAATGCAGGCAAATATACCAAATCTAATTCAAATATACTAGACATAAGCAGAATAGTCCTCTCCTCATTTCTAAGTTAGCATGAGTGTTCTATAAGTTCAGTGTCAGAACGGATTTGTTTTCAGGAGGAGGATAAAAAATTCATTTACAGAGAACCCATTTTGTGGCAATTATAATGTAAATAATTTCAAAAATATGATCTTACTTAATCCTCTTAATAATGTTATGATAGATATTGTTCATTTTATATATAACAAAACTTATGGAGATTCATACACTTAATATTACATGACCGGCAAATCATAAGGTCAAATTCTTTGCTGTTCTTTATATTTTTCATGCTACTACTGTGGTATCTACATATTTATTAATATAAATTTAATTAAATTGATAATTTTCAAAGCATTTATTAAGTATGCTTATGATATAGAAAATGGCAGAATATTTAAAGTCTTGAAAATGTGTTATTTTACATTGTAATAGACTATAAACATTTAACAAATCTTAGGAGGTGTAAATTTTTAAATATATACTATAAACTATGAAATACTGTAATAAAAATGGATTAGAAAAGAAGCCCTAAAGATGTTATCCAATAATGTTGGATTGATTGCATCATTTTAGCTATAAAGAAAGATAAATGTAATACGCTTACACACACAAATACTAACATACAATTCCATCATGTTGGACCTAAAATATTGAGTTAACATCCCTAAGATTATATTTAGAGGCCTAAGAAGGAAAAGTCAAGTCATCTTAATTCTTTATCCTCGGTCTTAAATTTCTTATACACTCCAGATGTATTAACATTGGTTTTCCTTTCTCTGTCAAGCGTTTAAGAATGTTTGCTTTAGAGAAAATCTCTAGAGACAGGTCTGAACTGAGGTTTCCAATAAGAAATCTATCACTGTTAACTTCTGTTGTTGCCTGCTAAAATGCAACACTCACCTAGGAAGGCTTTGGTTGAATAGTTTTATATCTCCTTGACTGACATGTGGCTAGAGAGCCAAAGGCTAATTTTTATTCTAAACTAAAAGCATCTAAACGAGAAGGCACTCATCATTTTAAATGAAATTGCATATACCATTAAGAAATATTTTTGAAGGAAAAAGGCATTTCTTAAAACTATTTGTATTCACTTGGCAGACATTCTCATACCAGAGACCATGCTAGTTATGGTGTCATTTGCAGAACTGTTTGTTCCACATTAAGCAAAATATCATCTCCACCTCAGCAGGAGATCTTGCTGCATAATTAAGTTGGTTCTTTTCAGAAAGGTTGTAATGCTGTCATAGTTATTGATTTAAAAAATAAATAAATAAAGAATCTCATTTCCAATGGGATTTAAAGACTAGTGAGATTTTTTTAATCCCTTAAAAAAATAGCTCATATTTTTTCTGAAGTACTGTCCAATGTCTATCTTTCTTCTATTAACTATAGAAATCCACTCACTTCTGCATTTAAGACTTGGAATATATTGCTTTTATCCATAAGATAATTAATTAAATTATATTGATTTAGTTTCAGTTTCTCTTTTATTTCCATAACTAAATTCCTGGCCAGGGCCTTACATAGTAAGAGTAAAATAAAAGAAAAAAATATTATCATTCAGATCTGATCAGTTTAAATAACCTAAAGAATTAACATTTCAGAGTGTCAACTGTACATAGCAGTGACTAATCAAAAAACAACAAAAAAAATTTGCCCTGTATGAGGCAATGCCTATGTGGAGAAGGGATAAAATCTCATCAAAGAACAGAAGGAGGATGCTTTCATTTTGCACTTACCACAGTTTCTCTGCCTTCTTTCTTGTAGCCTGGCCTCAGTCCTAAACAGAGGGACCTGACAATGCCCATATTCTCCCCAGATTTTACCCTCATCCACTGTTAATTCTCCTATCTTTTACCATGCTCTCTTCTAGTCTTTAAGGGATTGAGGCAGCAACTGCACAGAGAGGATAAATTACTGTAGTGGGCCTTGGTCCAGTAATAATACTTGCAAATTCAGATTTAGGCTGGTGGCCTCTCAGCATCACTGTTTCATTGTCCCTGAATATCCCATGGGCTCCTATGCAACACATTTGTACCAGGGTTCTGAATTTGTCTTCTTTTGTATGTAGAAGCACTATTCTTCATATCTTCCTCATGTAGATAAATCTCTAGATTTTGAAATAACCCATCCAACTTGACCTTGACTGTAGACCAAATATATATATAATATAGATATGTTTAAGGACCCGAAGTTGCTTCATTTCATTTTTACTCAGGGAGACATTACTGGGCACTAAATATGGTGGAAAAAAAAAAAGAAAGAAAAAAGAAAAACAAAGCAAAACAAAATAAAAAAAAAACACAGTATAGGGTAACCACCATTAAAAATACTATGACAGAAAAACTTCCCAAGTCATTGGTGATGTAGCTTCATTCACAAGCTTTATAATTTAGCTTGAGTACAGAGTCATATTTCTAAATATGTTATCACCTTAGAGAACCTATAGTGCGTGATGTAGTCAGCTCTTTAGCTAATTTTCCTCTCTAAATAATTTCAAAATTCTCTTTGAAAACCGCCTTACCCACATACATGTGATTCCAATAAAGACTGCAATACAAGAACTTAACATACCTCATCACTAAGCACCTACACCTGATAAAATGGGAACTTCTCACAGACTAAAAAAAATTCAAGATACTATTAAGATTCTATTAGAATAAAGTTACAGTATGTTAAAAATTCTGTCTCTATTTAGAACTGCATTCAGTGTCTCTGTGTTATTCCAAAGTGATTGCTGATGTCAACTTCTTCATATACCAGCCTATTACTTGGAAACTAAATAATACACTTCTAAATAACCCATGAATTGAAGAAACTAAAAGTGAAATTAGAAAATAGTTATAAATTAATGAAAAGACAACATATAAAAATATGTGAGATGCTGCTAAAGCAGTATATAGGTAAACATTTATTAAAGGAAACACCTATAATAGAAAAGAAGAAAGGTTTCAAATCAGTGCCTTCATTTCCAAAATAATAGATTAAAACAAAAAGAGCAAATTGAACCCAAAGAAAGAAGGAGAAAATATTTGCAAAACATTTATCTAAAAATAACTTAGATCCAGGATACATAAAAACTTGAAAAATCCAATAATATAAAAACAAAACAAAACAAAACAAAAACAATAGATATTCACCAAGAAAGATATAGAGATAGCAAATAAGCATATAAAGTGATGTTCAATATCATTAGTTATTAATAAGATGCAAATTAAAATGACATACCATTATATACCTATTAGACTGGCTAAAATTTAAAAGTACCAAGTATTGGCAAAGATGTGGAGAAGGTGGAATTCTTCAATACTGATAGTGGGACTGTGAAATGGTACGACTACTTTGTAAAAGAGTTTGATATTTTTTTAAAAAGTTAAACATACACTTATCCAATGATCTAACCTTGAGGGGAAAAAAAATAAAAACAGATGTCCATTCAAAGACTAATACACAAATCTTTACAGCAGCTTGATTTACAATAATCTAAAATTTAAATAGACCCAAGTTAGTATAAATGGATGGATGGATAAAAAATATTGAAGTATGTGTGTACAATAGAATACTTCTTAGTGATATAAAGGATTAAACATTTGAAACAACCATCTACATGGAGCAGACAATATAATTAAACTAAGTGAAATAAGCCAGACAAAATGAATGCACAGTGTATGACTCTAGTTTTATATAAATAAACATTAATCTATAGTGACTGAAAGTAGATAAGTGGTTTTCTGTGGAGACAGGGATACAAGAAGTGGTAGCATGAAACAGTATGGGAAAGAGAAATCAAAAAATTTGTAGGGGTGATAAATATGTTCTTTATCTTGTGGTGGAGGTTTCATGGATGCATACACCTGTTAAAATTGATTAAATTGCACATTTTAAGTGTATGCATTTCATTGTATGCCAATTATATTTTAATAAAGCTGTTAAACAAACAGAACTCACAAACTACAGTGCATACACAGAATTGTGATTTGAAGATATTGTGGAAACAATATTATATACACCTGAAGATTCATACTAGTCACATGCTCTTTAACATTTATTATTATACTGGATATTGTTCCCTTAAGTCACAAATTCTCTGTAACTCTAATTATATTTTATTTCTTCACTGTCTGACAAGAAATGCAAGATTTTATAGAACCATTTTGTCACAAAATTTTGTAGTATTTATTTAAATGTTTTATTTGTTTCTTTCTGTCTCCACTATAAAATGTGTAATTGAGTGTTTTAGCTCACGTCAGTGCTAAGTATTTAGCAAAAAGTGCTGAAAAAGGGACAGACAAAACATGTTTTTGAGAGCTACTGTGTTCTTACATACCTTCTAGGTGCTTACATACCATTATTTCTTTTAACCCTCTCATCAAGTTTCTAAGGACAAAATTATTATATCTGTTCACAGATGAAAAAATAGTAGAGGCCTAAAGAAATCTACTAAATTAGTAAATGTTGAAATCAAGAATGGAGCTGTGTTCCTAGGAACTCCAGAGTCTGTGGGCTCTTTTCACGATTCTGCTTAATATGCTGCTATAGCACACTTGTCATCTTACACATTTCATTGTACAAATTAGAAGATGTTAGTGGTTCTATGTATTGAAACCTTTTTACAATTTAAGTCAATTTTGCACACTAATCAAGCCTAAACTATTGAATCAATAAGGAGGAAAAGCAGTAATTACACAAAAATGAATAAAATACATATAAACTCAAAGAAAGAAAACTAGTTTCAAAGTCCAGATTTAAGGAAGAAATGCCTTATATTTGGCTCAACCAAATGAAGTCTGTATTTTTTAAATTTTCTTCCTTCACTTATTTCTGAAATATTTATTTGTACCAGATTCTGCACTATGTACTGGGTATATGTTAAAATATAGAATATATATAGATCCAGCACTCCTGGAATTTATAATTTGGCAAAGAAGACAGTAACTTCATTAGAACTCTTAAAAAAGCATAAAAGCGGTTCATAAATGCAATACTGAAAATCTGGTAGAATGTATGTGAAATTTCTAAAATTAGGGGTCATAGGAGTTGGCCATAGATCAACAGTGTGAATGTGGTGGTTTTATTTGCTTTTAATCAAACACAATATTAGAATCAAACACAACAATGGAGAAGAGTAAATACTCATAACATTATCTGACTAAGAATGCTATATTCAGTTCTATAACCAAAACATAGAAATTGGGAAGGTTTCAGAGGAGAGATATACCACTGATTAACAATGGAAAATAGAACCCACATAGAGATATTTTAAAAAATGGTTGTTTGGCATGAAGAAGGATGTGAAAAAATTTAATTTGAGATTCCTTAAACAAAGGACTTTCACACAAAGGGTGGTGTTAGGTTATTTAAAATTTATATTGGAAAAGATTAAAAGAAAAAAGCAGGCTTCATTTTAGGATGAGGACTTTAGACATAAAGAAGTATTGTTTATTTGTTTGTTGTTTGCTTTTTTGTTTAGATTAGGGATAATAGATGTGTCCCTACTTCAACCAGATGACATCTATCTCATGATCCTTTACTATCAGAAGATTCCATGAAGATTATAACATGTATGCACTCTACATGGAACTGAGCGGACTTGACATTTTCAGCTCCATCATTTATTGCGGTTTAGAAATGCATTCAGTGTTAATTCAGCAACATGTTTAGCAAACACTTTTCATTTGTCAGAAGGATGCTAAAAATTACTGTCACAGCATTGTGCCAAAAAATAAAACAAAGTGGATGGATCATTTTACACTATCAAGAAGTAGTAAATTCCAGCTGTGAAAGGCAAACAGCATGAAAAAATTTGAGGTTGGTATGGCCATCCACTTACCACACACTGATAGCTCTCAGACAGTCATATATATAGTAAGTAGAGTTGCATGCAATTACTTTTGGTTTAAGTATTCTAAACTAGAGATTTTATCATGTTCATTTCTTACATTTGTTTCAGTGCCAACAAATACTGCATTTAGTGCCAAGATCTTCTAAAGAAAAATCTGGACAATTCATGTCTAATAATTAATGACTAAGTTTCATAAAATAAGAAAAAGAAAAAAAGAATACTTTCTTATTTTTAAAGTTTTTTTAAAAAAATTGAACAAAGCACAGTGTTAATAATCTTCACTTCTTCATGGTAAAATTTTTTGAAAACATAAGATTAAGTAATATTAACATGAATACATAGTCTCTTCTCAAAAACCACTTGTATTTTAATCTATTTAATAATAATCATTTGTTCGCCAAAATTAATAAGAACAATCGATCACAAAAAATCTAGAATTGACTTTCTTTATTAATAGATCCTCAGTATTATTTATACTTTATTTAAGCTGGGAGAAACTTTTGAATAAGAATACAGTGCAGACACCATTTAAAAAAGCACTATTAACAGTTCTGAAAATAACTTGTACAATGTAGAGTTAGAATCTGAAGAATGCCTTAATTTTCTGAAAATAATTCTGGTATGAAGTACCTACAACAAATATGTATGTGTGAGTATGCGTGTGTGTGTATGTACGTGTCTTCAAGTGTGCGTGTAATCACTGGAAAAATTTCAGGAAGGAGAAAATGCATGATCTAAAAAATAAAAATATAATCATGTTCATTCACACAGTTAATCAAGAAAAAGACTATGCTTTTAAATGTGTGGCCTGTATGACGCGGATTGTAAACTGGATCACACACCAGGATAGTTAAGTGTATGAACATGGTGTTAGATAGTATTGAATGGCTATTGAAAAAGTTATGCTCTGTTCAATTCTCTTTCATTCTTCCTAGGTGCTTTATTATGAAAAGTTTGATCATGGAAAGATAAGGCTTCTCTGACACTAACCTCTCTTAAAAAGAGATTGATTTTGATAGGCCATTGTCAACCTAGAATTGTGTCAAACTAGCATTTAATGACTTTTTTTACTTTAACTCTTACTTTTATGGAAAGCCACTAGATTTCCATTTGGGGCCATGATCAGTGGTCTGTCTTTGCAGTGGGGAGGCTTTTATTACTATGTTTAGAATTGCCAGTGAAGAATGGTGATAAAAAAAGCAGACTAATTTTTGTTCAGTTTATTATTGCCTTCAAATTGTCTTCAGATAAGGCATCACTTTATTGCCATCTCTACTACTCTCTCATTGTTAGTGACAATAAGTTATTTTTAAAAAACTATTAAGTGTTTATTTTTCTAATAACATTTACCTATTTCAATTTGTTTAGAATCATTTGTATCTGTGCCTTAATTCTTTGCCTTATTGCAAATCTAAGGCAGTTTAAGGAAGTTCTACCGAGTAACATGTATAGGTCTGGTGACAAATCCTGTAGATTCAAATATCTTTTCACACATTTTCTACCTGGGTGACCCAAGGAAAATTACACTCTCCAAGTCACCATATTCTTAACTATAAAATAGAAATAATAATAATATAGCTTTCAAGGATTGTTATAATGATTAAATGATATAATCCACATAAAGATTAGCACAGTGCTTAATACATAATAAGATTTAAAAATTATTAATTGCTCCTATTATTAGACTTCTATCAGTTCCCTGAGTCACTAATAAAATGGCTTACTTAATGCTTCAATTAAGTGTTTATTAATTTTAAATTAAATGAATATTATAAAGGTATAAAAACCAAGCATAATTATATAATTAAAATATTAAAAAAAAACAAATAATAAAAATGTGCCCAAAGTATGCTTTGGGATGAATTGATTGCATCCAGGGAATTTAAAAAGCCTGGTGCCTTTCTCTGCAAAGAACAGAAGATGCTGATTGAAAAGCCCCTTGAAGTTCAATTTACATAATTTTCAATTTCTCTATTGTTAAAACCTATAATTATTGATAGTATTTATTGGTAATACCAGACTTTAAAATTATATATTCCTAATATTTATTTTTAAGAAATATTTTTAAAACAGGAGCTGCAATTACTTTCATTCATATATTACAAAATAAACATGGCAAATCTTGAAAAAATGTACATTTTTGCTTATATTTTAGGTGAGTCATTCTCAATTTACTTCTCTCCAACTCAATAAAATCTTCTTAATTCAAAAGGAACTGACTGATTTGTTAGAGTACTGAGTTCATAAAATGTTTTATGGTTACTAGAGGTAGTTTCCCTGAGATTCCCTGACATTTAGTCAGTGAGATTTAGATTTTCACTGCTCAATACCTATTTTTATCAAGAATCTTGTGGTTTTAAACATAATAAGGACCAAAGAGCAGTTGTTCGAAAGTATTCTCTTCTTGAAGCAGTAATCATCATGAGACTTGGTTTATACTCATTCCAAGAACTCTAATTTCTTCCAGAGAACTTCTAGCAGAGATATTCCTAAAGTAATACAACATCACACCATCTATGGAGAATTTCTAGAAACAGATAGACATATTCGTATGAGGCATCTAACTTCCTGACACACAGATATAATTGTTAACTGATGCAGCTGTATAATTGTTTTATAGTAAAACCATGATTAATTGAAATTAAATAATATATTGGATTTTCTGAGTATGTTTTGGTTTTAGCATTCAGAAGGTAGTTACAAAGAAGAATAAAACATAGACAGACTCCATATTTGATTTTAAAAATCTAAACTAATAAGAATATTAAAAATGGGGATCTCTAGCCAGATATGCTATTAAGTCACATAAGAAATTTTTGCCAGTACGATTTACTTGGTGACAGAAGAAATTAGATTACCACTTTAGAAATGTCTTCAACAGCTTAGATGTTACTCTTTCAACAGCTTAATATATCAAATTTTTATGGTAAATATTACATAATATTTTAAAATAAATTCCCAATATTCAGCTATGACATTTTTATTGAGTCTCCACTCAGTATTTAATACTAATTAATACACTCAATTCCTAAAGAATTGATTTTAATGAACTAAAACAAATTAGTAAATAAACTAAAACTAATTAGTAATTACTTTAAATTTGATATTGGCATTTATAACTAAATGTTGTAATAAAATACTATTGCCCATATACACATATTCTGTAATATTTTATTGGTTTAAAGGTTAACTATTAATATATGAACTTGAATTAGAGATCTGATAGTGAAAGAAATACAATTTACATAATTCAAATACTATTAATCAAAAATATAATTTTGAAAACAGATTTACTTGAAGTTCAATAAATAATATCAGTTTATATTTAATTTGCTTTTTTTAAATATCGGTCAAAATTCAGTAACTATATCAAAAGAGAAACATTTATATAATGGAAAATTTTTTCTTTCTTAGAACACAAAACTGTGAAGAGAAGTATAGTAATTGTATGAATAACCTGATTCATAGGTGTAAGAAACATCAAGTCACAGAGTAGATGTGCTCTCTGCTTTATTTCTCCAGCACTTAAATAATATTTTTCGAGCCAACCCTGCTTTGGGTCAAAGACACTCATCATGAATTTTTGTTTATATTCTTTTTATAATCTCTCTCAAGAGTTTTAGATTATAGAAATGGAAATATTAATTACAAGGTTAAGATTTCAAAGAACAATAAAAATAAGTAATAATTTACTCTGATATCTATAACCCAGCAAGAGGTAACAGAGTTCATTATCTCAAACTAAATCCTATATCATCTGTCTCTCCACTCCCATTATTTCCCACATGCACTCTGAACAAGGAACAGTAATCTGATGACATTAAAAATCTACCCCAGAGGCATTGCATCCTAGACCGTGAATCTAAGACTGATTGGAGCATAAGTATGGCTATCAAAATTATCATCTATACAGCATCTATACACTATACAAAGACCACAAAACTAATAAATAGGACAGTTAAAACTCTTCAATAGGTCTTTTATTCTTATTACTATATAATGTCCTGGAATGTTAACAGCTGAAAATAGTCTTTTCATAAGCAAAATCTGATACCACTCAGATCCTCATAATGATTTTAACTAATAATCATAAATCTAAGTTCTCTTAAAGGAATAAACAATGTTTTCTACTTACAGACGCATTACCAGGTGTTGGTGCTGAAAAACAAGCATTACAATCTTTCATTTTACCTATTTTCATTTATTAATATGAAGCATAATCATATAAATATACTACCAAGCAACACTGAATAACCTCTGATAATATAAATGGTAGAATAATCTCAGAAAATCACCAGCCCAGAGGATACATGAACAGAAACTTTTATAAACTAAAACAAACACATATTTTTGTCCTAAAGGTAGGGTAAAAGAGAAAATTTTTTTTAAAGTCCTACATTTCTTACCTATTTTTTATAAAGTGTCAAACACTTTTATTCTTCCCATATTCTGCTATAAATCTGCAACTAATTTTTGCACATTTATGCTAGTATGGTTTTATTTTGTGTTTCTACAGAATCAAACATAGTTGATGAAGGATGAGGGAAACCGTATGATAAAAAGTACACACTCATGCACACAACAACATTGACAGAAAAAGGCCTACACTTAAGCAATGCATAGTGATGCCGGCACTCTCCTGCACAGATTACAGTACAGGTGCCTATCAGAACAATCAGGCAGCAGAGACCAACAAGTTCCCAGAGAATGTGTGATAGGAGGTCCTTTCTCCTTCCTATCTGCTAAAATAAAAGTATATAATCCCACGTTTCTAAATATCTAAGAGAGATATTCTGATACCATATGTTAGAAAATGTCTTAACTAAATAAGTGTAAGTATACACTGTTTTTCAAGATACAAAATTTAGCACATCTTTTCCTATATGTATGAGGAAAGAACTTTCTCCCCATGAATTATCTTAAAATCACAGAACTATTATTTGCTAAATGCCATTCTAAGAGTTAGTTAATAAAATTTTTGAAAATAGCTAAATTCACATATAACTAAACTCAAATATCATGAATCGTTTTATTGTATTTATAGTCGTTACTATTAAAGCTCTCTCCCACAGGCCCATTCCAGGTCCTCCATCCAAAGTATAATTTAGCCTGATATTACTCTAAATATTGTTACATCTGCTTTGAATTAACTCTCATGCAAGGTGACAATTAGAGAACTGAGACTATTTGGTTTCTATAGCACAGATAGTGTGAACTGTTTTGTGCCTTATTTGCCAATGAATTTGTAATAATTGTAGCATGTATAAATAATCTTCATTATGGAACATAGTATTCACATTAATACACTAGAACACTAGAAAATATTAAGCTTCAAATTAATATAGAACATGTAATATAATTTATGTAAACATCGAAAATACTATATACAATTAGGTACATATTAATGAATGCATACTACATAGTAAATGCAAAAAAAACAAAACATGTAAATGATACATAATGATTTCAGGCTTCTGGACAGGTTCAGAAAGGTAACAGGAAAAGATAGAACTAGTCTTTAATTGTTATTGTAAGGAACTGGATGTTTTAAAAGAGATATCTCAGGCCAAATATTAAAATCTATTTAAAATGGCACATGGTGCTTACTGTATGACTTTCCATACAAGTCTGTATGTTTGAAATATTTTATAGTTTAATATATGCTTGCTTTTACTTTTTTTTTTTTTAAATCTGTTTCTTATACTTTTATAGCTTGAGTAGCCTGATTCAAATTTCCTTACCAGACATTTAAGGGAAAATAAAAGCACTCTTTGATCAGTTCTATCTTTTGGTTTGAATGTGTTCAGTGTCATACTGGAAACATCAGGCTGTGGAAAGTACAAAACTACTCCAAGAAGCTGAAGTTCCTCTCACAAGTCCTAGCTAGTGTGGTTACAGCTAACACTTTAATTAAAAATAATTAGGCAAGCAGCAGGTTATACATCAAAGCTGCTCAAAAGTGGCAAATGATGCTGAACCATCTTGGAAGCAAGCCTCCTTTTGATGACAGAATTTTAGATAAGAAAAAGAAATCAGGAAACAAGGCCATAGGAAGGAGTAATGTGGCAGAACAAACAGTGGATTCTAGAGAGCTGGAGACTGAGTGCAGAGCTGACCAGGAAACCCAGCCAGACCAACTGATGAAAAGAGTGTTTCATTGGGATCTGGGAATTGAGAGTATAAACTATCAACCAGGGAAAGAGAACATAATCGAAAGACATATCCTGATAAGTTCCAAATTGCAAAAAGTTTCAACTCAGATTACAAAGCAGAGGAATGAATCTAGTACAGATCCGTCAAATTCCTAAATCCACATTTCATTTCGAAAATGGAAGTCATAGGAAGAAGGTGAAAACAGTTTGAAACCGAGATTCTGAATGAAAATCCTGAAGCTACTGCATTTAGAGTATTCTACTTATTTTGCTCAGGTATTCAAACATGGTGTTTGCCCAATATTGTAATAAATAATAAAAATCTTCCAAGAATAGTCAACAACAACAATAGTCTAGTAAAAGTGTGTACATCTACATTTTAAAATGCTTATTTTTCTTTGGATATAGAATGAAGAAAGTATAAACACCTACAGGCAGTGAGAGTAATTTTATAACTATTAACAACTTACAATATAACATCGCAACTGTCTTACTATGACTGTGGGGGTAGCATAGATTTCAATCTTTGCTTACACAGAAATAAAACTAAAAAGCATTATTAAATATTTATGAATTGAAAACCAAATGTGCCAAATGTAGCTTTTACAAACTGATAAATTTTGCTATCTCAAAAATTCAGTGTAATAATGTTAGGTAGTTAAACAAGCAAGAGCAACAGGAGCAAAGGCCCAGCTCTGTAACCATAGAAATTTCTCTTGAAGACCTTCTATAAGGGCTTCCCAGAAATACCTCCCTTTTAGGGTTATAAATTACCCCAAATCCTAGAGCACAAAGGCCATAAAAGCTGCTGGCTAAACCAGATACAAACGCATGCACAGAAAGTACTATCCTTAACTTCAGCCTCATGATACCAACATTATAATATCATGACCATGCCTGGAAGTTCATGAATCTAATTATAACAGACTGAATTCTGGGTAAGCACATGCTCACTAGGCAAAAAGTTGTATAGCAGCCAACTGTCAGTTAAGGTGACCTCACATACAGATCATCTAGGCCCTCCCATCACAGCCCAAATATAAACAGACCTTCTCATCTCTGTGTTGTTATAGTGTTCCTGGCTGGAAACCCTCCCTTTCCTTTGGGGTGTACTATCTTATTTCTTCACCTTCTAAATTCCACAGGGCTGCAGCCTTCCTTAGTGCAGCCCCTCTCCTTTGTACTTTCAATAAATCTTACTTTTTCTCAATTTCACCGACCTGAAATTCTTTGCTGACTGGGCAGGAAAGAACCCAAGAATAACACTCTACACCACCTTCCACTGTCCTCCTCCTCCCCCCTCATGCTGCTATGGGGACACCGGATTTCACCGCACCCCACTGGTGACAATTAGATGGAAAATTATGTAGTTAATTTTATTTT
>NW_011888798.1:5308369-5312122 GCF_000151845.1 Pteropus vampyrus | reverse complement strand
TTAAAATGGCACATGGTGCTTACTGTATGACTTTCCATACAAGTCTGTATGTTTGAAATATTTTATAGTTTAATATATGCTTGCTTTTACTTTTTTTTTTTTTTAAATCTGTTTCTTATACTTTTATAGCTTGAGTAGCCTGATTCAAATTTCCTTACCAGACATTTAAGGGAAAATAAAAGCACTCTTTGATCAGTTCTATCTTTTGGTTTGAATGTGTTCAGTGTCATACTGGAAACATCAGGCTGTGGAAAGTACAAAACTACTCCAAGAAGCTGAAGTTCCTCTCACAAGTCCTAGCTAGTGTGGTTACAGCTAACACTTTAATTAAAAATAATTAGGCAAGCAGCAGGTTATACATCAAAGCTGCTCAAAAGTGGCAAATGATGCTGAACCATCTTGGAAGCAAGCCTCCTTTTGATGACAGAATTTTAGATAAGAAAAAGAAATCAGGAAACAAGGCCATAGGAAGGAGTAATGTGGCAGAACAAACAGTGGATTCTAGAGAGCTGGAGACTGAGTGCAGAGCTGACCAGGAAACCCAGCCAGACCAACTGATGAAAAGAGTGTTTCATTGGGATCTGGGAATTGAGAGTATAAACTATCAACCAGGGAAAGAGAACATAATCGAAAGACATATCCTGATAAGTTCCAAATTGCAAAAAGTTTCAACTCAGATTACAAAGCAGAGGAATGAATCTAGTACAGATCCGTCAAATTCCTAAATCCACATTTCATTTCGAAAATGGAAGTCATAGGAAGAAGGTGAAAACAGTTTGAAACCGAGATTCTGAATGAAAATCCTGAAGCTACTGCATTTAGAGTATTCTACTTATTTTGCTCAGGTATTCAAACATGGTGTTTGCCCAATATTGTAATAAATAATAAAAATCTTCCAAGAATAGTCAACAACAACAATAGTCTAGTAAAAGTGTGTACATCTACATTTTAAAATGCTTATTTTTCTTTGGATATAGAATGAAGAAAGTATAAACACCTACAGGCAGTGAGAGTAATTTTATAACTATTAACAACTTACAATATAACATCGCAACTGTCTTACTATGACTGTGGGGGTAGCATAGATTTCAATCTTTGCTTACACAGAAATAAAACTAAAAAGCATTATTAAATATTTATGAATTGAAAACCAAATGTGCCAAATGTAGCTTTTACAAACTGATAAATTTTGCTATCTCAAAAATTCAGTGTAATAATGTTAGGTAGTTAAACAAGCAAGAGCAACAGGAGCAAAGGCCCAGCTCTGTAACCATAGAAATTTCTCTTGAAGACCTTCTATAAGGGCTTCCCAGAAATACCTCCCTTTTAGGGTTATAAATTACCCCAAATCCTAGAGCACAAAGGCCATAAAAGCTGCTGGCTAAACCAGATACAAACGCATGCACAGAAAGTACTATCCTTAACTTCAGCCTCATGATACCAACATTATAATATCATGACCATGCCTGGAAGTTCATGAATCTAATTATAACAGACTGAATTCTGGGTAAGCACATGCTCACTAGGCAAAAAGTTGTATAGCAGCCAACTGTCAGTTAAGGTGACCTCACATACAGATCATCTAGGCCCTCCCATCACAGCCCAAATATAAACAGACCTTCTCATCTCTGTGTTGTTATAGTGTTCCTGGCTGGAAACCCTCCCTTTCCTTTGGGGTGTACTATCTTATTTCTTCACCTTCTAAATTCCACAGGGCTGCAGCCTTCCTTAGTGCAGCCCTTCTCCTTTGTACTTTCAATAAATCTTACTTTTTCTCAATTTCACCGACCTGAAATTCTTTGCTGACTGGGCAGGAAAGAACCCAAGAATAACACTCTACACCACCTTCCACTGTCCTCCTCCTCCCCCCTCATGCTGCTATGGGGACACCGGATTTCACCGCACCCCACTGGTGACAATTAGATGGAAAATTATGTAGTTAATTTTATTTTTAAAATGTATATCTAAAGTCTTACGAAGACTAGATTTTTAGACCAAGACTCTTTAATTATATTTAATGTACTTCTATTCAAAATTGATTCATTGCCTCCTTAAATTCTAGATTAGCATACAGTCTTTACACATATTAAATATATTAGTTGTTAAATTTGCAAGTACTCATAAAAATCTCAAAAATTACATAAGATTGAATTCAATAAACAAAATAAAAAAATTTAAAAAATATTTACACATTGCCAGTATTTTAATTCTCTACATTACATGTGTTTTTTTTTTTTTTCGTGCTTTTTTATACTGTTTTTTTAGGCTATTCCATATCTCCTCTCATAAGTGTTGTTCAATATAAATGAAATTTCAGAGAACTTAAATGTTTTTTATTATTATTTTCATTTCTCCCAGAAGACTTAAGAGCCATGTGAAATCTAGCAAATGTATTTACCATTTTTTTCTATAAGTTTGGAAATCCTATCTTTAGGATTGAACAAAGTTTGTCTTCTCTAATCAATTACTAAATTAATTTTTTTCGTTTCCCAACGATGCCAAGTTTGGTGTATTCACCTACAAAATAGCCTCAATCAATGTTGGCAAATGTTGATAAAATGAATTACACATGACAACTATTCTTTTGTCTCACTGTTGACATTTTCAAGATAATATAAATTGCATTAAACAAAATGATTATATTCTTCATTTGTCCAATGTTAATGAAGGAATATTTATTGTAAATAAAATAAAATTATTTAAAGTAAAAATAATTTTTCAGAAACAAATTCTTACTTAAGTGATTGCTGTCATCTACTAAAACAGAACAAATATTTGTATTTTTTTCTTTTTTATCATGTTTAAGAATAAACAATAATCATTGAATGAATGGAAATCATATGTATGTAAGCAGAAAAATGAAGGAAAATACAAAAATAGTGTTTGATTATTTCTATTTATTAAACGTTAATACTATTTAATAAATATTAATATCATCTTCTAATATAAGATGATTGTTTTATGCTACCTTTTTGATCTGTCTTTTCAGAAAAGTTTTGACTTACACAGTAAACAATACTTATTCTTCTGATTTACTCTCCATGCTTTTATAAACTAGCCAACCTGAAGTTGTTGAACACAGAGACAAAACTTTCTCATATAAGACTTTAATCTCATCAAACTTGTGCTCAAATTCGTTTCACTATGACATCTCAGATGATGACAGAAACACAATAGGTAAGATCCGCAGTACGAAACACTCACCGCAGTTGGCCTCATCTGATGCATCTGCGCAGTCTGGATCCTCATCACAAACCCACAGCTTGGAAATGCAATGCTTGGTAGTTTTACATTGGAAATAGTCTGGAGAACAGCTGTTTTCAGCTTAAGAGGAAAACATTTATTATAATGTAGCTTTAGACAAAGAAAGTTTATTTAAAAAACAATCAGACAAACACATGTTTAAGATAGTTAAAAATGTATCATTTTTTTAATTAATAGGCTCTGAAGGGAAGAAGTTTTAACTTTTAAATATCTACAATGTATTCCTAATATATTTGCCAGTAGAAATAAATAAAACATATTTATCCAAGGATGCATTTGATAAAAATCAGTTTTAATATAACCCTACCTTGATCAGATATTTTGAAACTAATTTTAAAAATAAAAAATTCAGGGCTTTTCAGAATATTATTTTTCCAGATAAATAAATTTAACAATTTATACATATGCATTTTATAAATAAGAAAAGATTAAAATTAGAAGAGATTGGTGAATAAAGAAATAGAAAGCATAAAATTTATCAGAATCTCT
>NW_011888798.1:5301632-5307606 GCF_000151845.1 Pteropus vampyrus | reverse complement strand
ATTGGGAGCCAGAAGTAAGAAAAGACAGACCATTTTTAGGTGACTTACGACAATCCCTTTCATCTTCCTCATCCCCACAATCATCTTGTCCATTACATCTAAGGTTTACTGGGATACATTTCTGGTTCTTGGTACACTTGAACTGACCTGAGAGGCAGACATGTGTATCTAAAAGATAAAAAGAGAAAAAAAAATGTGCTAAAACCTATGCCTGAATTAAATCAGGGGGGATATAATCAGTTAAGAATTAGGCTTATGTTCCTTAGTTAAGAATTTAATCACCTACCACAGTTGAGTTCATCAGAATTATCTCCACAGTCATTCTCTCCATCACAGATGAAAGCGGGCAGAGCACAGAG
Source organism: Pteropus vampyrus (assembly GCF_000151845.1). Lineage (NCBI taxonomy): Eukaryota > Metazoa > Chordata > Mammalia > Chiroptera > Pteropodidae > Pteropus > Pteropus vampyrus. The sequence goes on along the minus strand of NW_011888798.1, from coordinate 5,307,247 downwards.
CCCTGTTCCACACTGAAATCGGCCTGGTTGACATTTAAATTCAGCTAGGGGAGGAAACATAAGTATTGTGGAATGACAATCTTAGCTCATGACTTTTTAAATAGAGCTTTTCTGACATTCAAAATATTTATAATTTTACTATATTAAACATATCCTAGAGCACAATGGGAATATCTCACATCTAGATAGCTATTAGATTCAGATGTACAGATAAGGTATGAGCAACTCAGGTGGCCTCACAATTACATTTCATAAACTGAGAAGAAAGCAATTAACTCATATAAGTATAAAAATGTATATTGAAAAACAAATTTCTCTTCATTTCAAAGAAATGGTATTGAAAAGTTAAGTGGCAGAATAGAATTTATTGTAATTAAAAAAAGTTATTCCAATATCATTAAAAAAATCGTTTCTTTTTGGTTGCATTGTCTGTCATGTGTAAAAAAGGAACATCTGACTTCAATACATATTCTCCAGAACTATTTAAAGAAAATGCTTCCTATAAGTTTCATATTTTAAATCAGTTTTATTGATATTCATTTTTATAATTCTATTAATACATAAGGACAATATCTTATAAATAGTAAAAATTGTTATACACCATAGATATTATAGTAAATAAATCAAAGATGATAATATACTTTACTTGCTATATTTTTGTTTTTATATAAAGAATCATAATAATAATAAAGTAGGATCTATTGAATATCTACTAAGTATCAGGCGCTGAGTGAGGTCCTTTCACATATAGTTACTAATTAAATCTTATAACATTCTCACCACAGAATTACCATAAACATTTTATAAATGAAGAAATTAATCTTATGGATGTACAAGTTTCAAAAGTTTCAAGTGCTAGCTTTCTAATTTAAATCCAGATCTGACTCTCAGGTCTTCTCACAAACTATGTTACTTTCAATAAAAGACAGATCTTTTGATTGATGATCCTAATGTATGTAACTAATCACTGATTTTGAGATTAATAATAACTAATAATGATACATTAATACAAATCAATAAAATATTAATGAATTATATTTTAAAATTTCTTTGGAAAATAAATTATACTTTTAAATTACAATGCTAATTAAACATTTTCTTAACACTTAAAAAAAAAGACAACTCAATACATACTTGACTTCCATAGAAGTGAATTGTAAAATATTGAAAGTCGTTTACCTATAATCTATAAAATTTATTAATTAATCACATTAAATGTTTAAACTGTGCTATACTTAACTTTCTCATGCTCTAAATTAAACATGTGCATTTCTTCTATTTTTTATTGCTTTATATACAATTTCCTGTAACATTCCTTTGCTACATAAACAACTCTCCCATGAGAATGAGGCAAATCCTTCCTTTAATGCCTGGGAAATCACTGGGAAATCTATCTGGCCTTTAAATGTGTCTCTAAACTGATCCTTGGTGAATTAGAATATCATAAGAAATGTAACTATAAAGTTATCATGCCAGAGACTTCTTGATGCATCACTCTCATTTACATTCATGTAAAAAGCATATAAGTTTGCAAGTATGTGAAACTGGAATCAAGCTTTCCTGCCTTTTAAGGTGCAATTATAGATATTGTCAGTAGCTCTTTAGTAATCGCATATTTTGATGATGCAGCTACTCAAAAATGCATACTAAATACTCCACAGACTCACATACATCATTTTCCACTTCACCATGACTCTCAAAATAAAGAGTTATGTCTACAGATGTTCAACCCTACAACTCCAAGTATGAGATCATTTATTAAAAGATCACAAAGATATAAACACATAGTGTTGGTACTCAACCAAGATCGGGATTATGCAGAGGCTCTTAGATACCAGATGTCTCTCTGGTTTCCCTCAGAAGAAATTAAAGTTATATACGCTCACCATATATTCTGTGAATGGGTAAATATGTGAAAAAAGCCTCATTATACTAAATTTATAGTTAATTTTTTATATCAATATGCTTACAGCACAATTATTCAAGATTCAAATTAGAGTTCAGGAGCTGCAAATATATTAGAAAGAAAAGCATTGATGCTAATGACCTTCTCTGCAGGTCATCATAGTGATATTTATTCAGAGAAAATTTTAGGGAATCTGAGCAGGAAAGGTCATCTTCGCATGAGGACTAAATTAACACATTTATGTTATTTCTATAAATTATGAGAATAAATTGTATTTATTCACTATACCTTGAAAAAGCTTACTGTATTGTGGAGAAATTAAAAACTTTCATTAAATGAGTAAGCCTCAGTAGGTTCCTCATATAATTTCCTGTTTCTTTGATATTTCTTTTAATTTGATAACTTAAAAAATATATATATCAGGCATAATAGTAGACCTATCTCATACAGATACTACATTTTATATACTGCCTATCATAGTGGAAACAAAAATAAAAATAATAATAATTCAAAGAGCAATGGACCTTTCAGAAACATCAAAAGAATATTAGAAAAACAATGACTTTCATAACATTTTCTTTCTCATTGAAAATATTACTTATTGCTTTCAAACATATAAATGAACTATGTGAAAGAACTTTAAATGTTTGATACGCTTGGTAGTGACCAGAGTGACAGAATACAGCTCACCTAAATAACTACCTAGAGACCCTAAATTTGAAACAGCTTTGTAATTATGTGGTGAAAGTCTACAGAGAAAAGTGCCAGTACACTGCCTTTCTTTAGTGGAGGCCTAAGATGAATTTTAAACACAATTGTCAAGGCCAAATTGTGATAACCATCTACGGGAATGTTGAGAAAATTATCAGGACTGACTAAAAGCATCTTCAACTTAACAGGACAGTATTAGAGTGAACCGTGGAGTGAACTGTAAAGGGCTATCAAGGAAAAGTCTGTCGATTGTCCATTGAAATCAAAGTTACTGAAGATAGCTAAAAATAAATAAAGAAATAACTCCTAACCATGCTAATCACAGTCAAATGTCAAAATATAATTTCTAGTCACTTTAAGGCAACAACTAAGAGCATATTAAATTGCCTAACTTCAAACTAACAATTTTTATTGGAAAAATCTGACTTTTAATGAACTTTCAGTATTTTAATACTGACAGAAAAGTGGAAAAAAATGTATCCTATAAAGTTAACATTTCAGTCACTGAGTGACATTCTGAAAATGTGCCCATTTTTTTGCTTTCAAATTGGTGATATTTTAAGTTAAAATCATGCAGATTGTTACTCTACTCATTAGTACATGAAGCAGTATAGTTTTTCTACAAATAATAAAATTTTAGATGAAAAAATTAACATAAATTGCTGATGCTGTCATTCTAAATGTAATAGTTATTAAATATATAACCAAGACATTGCAACAAATTTTTGTTGTATCCTTAAAGATAGACATATAAAATCTTTCTATTTAAATTTTGGAAAAATATTAGAGGCAATACTTTAGATCTGTCTTCAATTTTCTATGTCTAGGATTTAAGGAGCTCTAAATTCTCAATTCCTACATCCACCAGTATACTCACGACAGTCATCAGGTTCATCAGATCCATCACCACAGTCGTCCACAGTGTCACATTTCCACCAGAATGGAATACATTTATCAGTTTTGCAACGAAACTTAAAAAAAAGAAAACAAGGTTGAAGAACCCTACTCATATATAGTGAATATTTAAAAATTCACCAGGGCAGAACAGCCTAGCCTAATCTCTTGCCACAAATGTAAACTATGGTGGTCTTAGAATACTCCAGGATAGGGAATAAATGCACAAGAAACAGCAGCAAAATGATCTGCCAGGAAAGCTCATTGTCCGTGCAAACCTCCTGAGATTTCCCAAGCACATAGGAACTCACTTATTTACATATTGTCCAAGGCTGCTTTTGCACCACAGCAACAAATTTGAGTAGTTGCTACAGCCACCATGTGGCCAACAAAGCCTAAAGTATTTATTATCTGGCCCTTTATGGAAAAAGTTTTCCAAACACCAAATAAGGATAGAAGTTATAAGGAATATCAGGAAGAAATATCAAGTTGAATTAATTTAGTTAATTTGAATTAATTTAATTGAATCACATTTTCCTAGGAATATGGACATTTCAATTAATATCTCCCAGTCTTTGTTTCTTAGCCACAAAATGGGGAGCTGAAGATAATCTAAAGAATCTTTTCTAGCTTTGTCATGCTGTGATTCCATGGAATTTCCTGAGATATTATTATGCCTTTAGCCATAATAAATATCTACCATATATAAATTTTAAGAATGCTTTTTTAAAGCAGTTGAGATCAATACAGTTATTTTCAGTTTTTAGAATTTCTAATAAATATACATGATCTTTAGGATATAAGAGAGATATTGATAACAAAAAACAGGTAACAATAAGACCATAATAATTTTTTTGCTATTATATATATTTTATTAATAGAAATGCAAGAGAACTGTTGTAATGTAATTTTTCTCAAGATTATACAAAACACTATTCACTAATATATTTATTAATTTTGGAGGGGTCTATTATTCTTTCCATTTAAAACAGTTAAAGAAACAGTATTAAGAATGATTTAATTCTATTACTTATAGGAAGAGAAAATTTTAATTGCTCTCTTTTAAAATGAACCATTAAATTTGGAAAACTAACAACAGAGAAATTTTTGAAAATGTCATACTGAAATATTTACTTATATGCTATCTAGCACACAGGTAACTTGTTGATAGTGTAATTATTCAAGTTAATATTGCATACTATTTATAAGGAAGGTGATCTGAACTCAAATTTATCCCCTGAGGCAGAGTACAGAATTATTGTTTCTGCTAACTTCACTATTGGCCAACTGTACAGAGATGAAGAAAGCTCAGTCCATGTTTCCTTAGTGATCTCAGACCACAAACTAATACTTTTTTAGCAACATTCTATTCTAAGCTTACCCACCTAAGGTAGAAGAAACTAAAGTATACCTTCTGTACAGAGAGAACATGCATCTGAAATAGTCGTCACTAAAATGTTCACTTTAAATTATTGAAACCAATAAATAGATAAAGGTTAGGGTATTCCTAAATTCAATTTTCTCTAATAAAAATGTATAACAAAGCTAAAAGTTTTGTACACTTAAAGTACTGTTAGTTTCTCCAAGTAAGAGAATTCGATGCTAGTCTTTGCTGAATCTTTCTGGATATTATGGAGTTAATTCAGGGTAGATTTACATCTTTTTTTTTTAGTAAGGGCATTTTTAAAAATTTATTTCCAGTGGCAATTATGAGAAGGAACACCGTACTGTGATTCTAAGAGAAGATCCGACTGTTCAACTGATTTTCCCTTATTTGCTTTGCCTGTGGTCTTGCCTATTGTGGTTTTCATAAATTACCAGAGGAAAAATGTTACTTTTAAAGATAATGACTGTCTTGGGGATACAAGACTAACTCTGAAAGCAATTGCCCTAAACATTAAACATTTCCAGTCATTACTATATATCAAAGTATATTAATAAGATGACTTCAGGTCACTTGAGTATATTTAAATTCTTCCCAATTAAGATTTAAAAAATATCTAAATTATATATTTTTATATTCACTAAATATGTCTAATTTAAATAAACATCGACTTGAAATGACATATGATACTATAATTTTGCATATCATTTCATTTTTAAA
>NW_011888798.1:5298607-5301582 GCF_000151845.1 Pteropus vampyrus | reverse complement strand
CATACTAAATACTCCACAGACTCACGTACATCATTTTCCACTTCACCATGACTCTCAAAATAAAGAGTTATGTCTACAGATGTTCAACCCTACAACTCCAAGTATGAGATCATTTATTAAAAGATCACAAAGATATAAACACATAGTGTTGGTACTCAACCAAGATCGGGATTATGCAGAGGCTCTTAGATACCAGATGTCTCTCTGGTTTCCCTCAGAAGAAATTAAAGTTATATACGCTCACCATATATTCTGTGAATGGGTAAATATGTGAAAAAAGCCTCATTATACTAAATTTATAGTTAATTTTTTATATCAATATGCTTACAGCACAATTATTCAAGATTCAAATTAGAGTTCAGGAGCTGCAAATATATTAGAAAGAAAAGCATTGATGCTAATGACCTTCTCTGCAGGTCATCATAGTGATATTTATTCAGAGAAAATTTTAGGGAATCTGAGCAGGAAAGGTCATCTTCGCATGAGGACTAAATTAACACATTTATGTTATTTCTATAAATTATGAGAATAAATTGTATTTATTCACTATACCTTGAAAAAGCTTACTGTATTGTGGAGAAATTAAAAACTTTCATTAAATGAGTAAGCCTCAGTAGGTTCCTCATATAATTTCCTGTTTCTTTGATATTTCTTTTAATTTGATAACTTAAAAAATATATATATCAGGCATAATAGTAGACCTATCTCATACAGATACTACATTTTATATACTGCCTATCATAGTGGAAACAAAAATAAAAATAATAATAATTCAAAGAGCAATGGACCTTTCAGAAACATCAAAAGAATATTAGAAAAACAATGACTTTCATAACATTTTCTTTCTCATTGAAAATATTACTTATTGCTTTCAAACATATAAATGAACTATGTGAAAGAACTTTAAATGTTTGATACGCTTGGTAGTGACCAGAGTGACAGAATACAGCTCACCTAAATAACTACCTAGAGACCCTAAATTTGAAACAGCTTTGTAATTATGTGGTGAAAGTCTACAGAGAAAAGTGCCAGTACACTGCCTTTCTTTAGTGGAGGCCTAAGATGAATTTTAAACACAATTGTCAAGGCCAAATTGTGATAACCATCTACGGGAATGTTGAGAAAATTATCAGGACTGACTAAAAGCATCTTCAACTTAACAGGACAGTATTAGAGTGAACCGTGGAGTGAACTGTAAAGGGCTATCAAGGAAAAGTCTGTCGATTGTCCATTGAAATCAAAGTTACTGAAGATAGCTAAAAATAAATAAAGAAATAACTCCTAACCATGCTAATCACAGTCAAATGTCAAAATATAATTTCTAGTCACTTTAAGGCAACAACTAAGAGCATATTAAATTGCCTAACTTCAAACTAACAATTTTTATTGGAAAAATCTGACTTTTAATGAACTTTCAGTATTTTAATACTGACAGAAAAGTGGAAAAAAATGTATCCTATAAAGTTAACATTTCAGTCACTGAGTGACATTCTGAAAATGTGCCCATTTTTTTGCTTTCAAATTGGTGATATTTTAAGTTAAAATCATGCAGATTGTTACTCTACTCATTAGTACATGAAGCAGTATAGTTTTTCTACAAATAATAAAATTTTAGATGAAAAAATTAACATAAATTGCTGATGCTGTCATTCTAAATGTAATAGTTATTAAATATATAACCAAGACATTGCAACAAATTTTTGTTGTATCCTTAAAGATAGACATATAAAATCTTTCTATTTAAATTTTGGAAAAATATTAGAGGCAATACTTTAGATCTGTCTTCAATTTTCTATGTCTAGGATTTAAGGAGCTCTAAATTCTCAATTCCTACATCCACCAGTATACTCACGACAGTCATCAGGTTCATCAGATCCATCACCACAGTCGTCCACAGTGTCACATTTCCACCAGAATGGAATACATTTATCAGTTTTGCAACGAAACTTAAAAAAAAGAAAACAAGGTTGAAGAACCCTACTCATATATAGTGAATATTTAAAAATTCACCAGGGCAGAACAGCCTAGCCTAATCTCTTGCCACAAATGTAAACTATGGTGGTCTTAGAATACTCCAGGATAGGGAATAAATGCACAAGAAACAGCAGCAAAATGATCTGCCAGGAAAGCTCATTGTCCGTGCAAACCTCCTGAGATTTCCCAAGCACATAGGAACTCACTTATTTACATATTGTCCAAGGCTGCTTTTGCACCACAGCAACAAATTTGAGTAGTTGCTACAGCCACCATGTGGCCAACAAAGCCTAAAGTATTTATTATCTGGCCCTTTATGGAAAAAGTTTTCCAAACACCAAATAAGGATAGAAGTTATAAGGAATATCAGGAAGAAATATCAAGTTGAATTAATTTAGTTAATTTGAATTAATTTAATTGAATCACATTTTCCTAGGAATATGGACATTTCAATTAATATCTCCCAGTCTTTGTTTCTTAGCCACAAAATGGGGAGCTGAAGATAATCTAAAGAATCTTTTCTAGCTTTGTCATGCTGTGATTCCATGGAATTTCCTGAGATATTATTATGCCTTTAGCCATAATAAATATCTACCATATATAAATTTTAAGAATGCTTTTTTAAAGCAGTTGAGATCAATACAGTTATTTTCAGTTTTTAGAATTTCTAATAAATATACATGATCTTTAGGATATAAGAGAGATATTGATAACAAAAAACAGGTAACAATAAGACCATAATAATTTTTTTGCTATTATATATATTTTATTAATAGAAATGCAAGAGAACTGTTGTAATGTAATTTTTCTCAAGATTATACCAAACACTATTCACTAATATATTTATTAATTTTGGAGGGGTCTATTATTCTTTCCATTTAAAACAGTTAAAGAAACAGTATTAAGAATGATTTAATTCTATTACTTATAGGAAGAGAAAATTTTAATTGCTCTCTTTTAAAATGAACCATTAAATTTTGAAAACTAACAACAGAGAAATT
>NW_011888798.1:5287496-5297122 GCF_000151845.1 Pteropus vampyrus | reverse complement strand
CTTGAGTATATTTAAATTCTTCCCAATTAAGATTTAAAAAATATCTAAATTATATATTTTTATATTCACTAAATATGTCTAATTTAAATAAACATTGACTTGAAATGACATATGATACTATAATTTTGCATATCATTTCATTTTTAAATAAGAACATAAAAGTGTTTTGAGTTCAGAGAAGGCCGGGGTAAAATATACTTACTATTTTTTATGCTAATCAATATTTTATTTATTACTCTCAGAGGAAGAGCTTTCTAATTTGCGTCTGAGTTTTATTTTTTTATACTTAAATACAATAACTTTAAAAAGATTAGTGGTAAATATAAATATAAAGCATTCTTCATGATAAATGTTCTCCAAGAGTAATATCTTCATAAAATAAATTGCAGATTGAAATTTCACCTACAAGAAGAAGCTATAAAGAAACTATTAGATTTTTATCTTGGTTCTGTTAATTATAAATTCTCCATCTCCACAATGGCCGCAAATCTTCCTAATAAATTTAGATTTCTCAAAAAAAAAAAAAGAAGAAGAAAAAGAAAGTACTAAATACATGTTTACTAAAATGGATACAGAAACGAAATGTAAATCCCACATATAGTGAATTTTAGTTAAAATAGGAAAAGTCTCTACTTACAAGATAAGTAAAGCTATTTTAAAATTAGTTTCTTAATTTAAAATTAGCTTCTAAATGTAATAATTTAAATTTAATATATGAAGTTGTTAGTACTACAATAATTGACTTAATTTTTATTTTTTTATTTTATTTTTTATTTATGCCTACAGCACCTACAGTCTGTACAGTCTTCCTAGATGCTCTCTCATCCAAGTACTAACAAACCCGATTCTGCTTAGATCAGACACCAGGCTTGTTCAGAGTGGCATGGCCGTAGACCATGGACCATGGCTCCACTGAAGCGTGAACCCAGGACCTTCTGCGTGTAAAGCAGATGTGCTAACTGCTACACTATGGAACCATGTCTTAATTTTTACTTTTATACATTTTCATATGTTCATTTTCAATTCTAATAAAATTCTTATTGGTGTGATTTGCCTATTTTATTTTTCTACAATACAATATTATTGGGAGATATTATTGGATGCAACAATTACATAACAAATCAAAATCCCCTAGTAAAATAAATTTAAAATGCAATAATTTTATCAGAATTCTTAATGGTATGATTCTGAAATACCTTGATTATTTGCTTCATTTTAATGTCTACCTCACTAGAAACTGTGTTTATATAAAGTGACTTTTTTTTCCAGAAGTATACAGTTAAATCAGAAAAGAATCAGAGACAAAATGGCTGCATAAACCAAAAGATTTACAAGGATAACCACTAATGGGTTGTGTTAGTTAGTCTTCATTAACTTTTTTCTTAAAATTGAAACAAATTAAGTGATTACTTTTTTTCAGGAAGTGTTGTTGAACACAAAGATATTTGACCTACAATTTTGTTGTTGGTGGTGGTGTTCTGTTTCACTATTGTTAACTATTTTAAAAATTCATGCAAAATGCTATAGGCGATATTAGAAAAATTATAAATATTTTAGTGGTGTTATCATTGATAGCGAATTGAGAAATAATTTAACTATATGAAAAATACATTTCTAGGTTGATATAGTTTTTCATTTAATTGATGAATTTTTTTTGCATTGAGTTAAAATAATTATAGATTTTCTTATGTAATAACTTGAAATGTTTTATTTCTTTTATGACTACAATATGACTGATGATGTTTTACTACCTATATCCTGCTGTTTCAAATGTTCATCTGTGTGTCAAGCACTGTCTGGCTTTATTTTTGATTGGCTACTAAGACTCACTACACTGTAAGCATCTTAGGCAGGGTTATCACTACATCACTATTAAGTCACTCAATGCCTCAGTGTTGGGTCTCAATATAGTGACTCATGGACCACTCCAGAACCAGGGACCGGAGGGTACTTCAAAATAACCTGGAAGTTAAGCTAGAAATCTGTCTAAACTAAATAGTAGTAACAGGAATCATATTCTAATTTTTAAAGTAATTTCTCTCTTAAATATTACCTCTAGGAATAATTAGGTTGCTTAATTTACCTCTCATAGCAATTTAAATTTCCAGTTCTCTGAAAATATTGTATTTTGTTTATATAAACAATTAGGGGATTATAATTAAAACAACACACATGTAAATAAAGAAGAGACTATAACCTATGCTTTCAATTAAAGCATCAGAACCTACTGATGGCAGCTCACACTAATTGCTCGCATACCCTTAAGTATATTCTAGTTGTTCTAGAGGGGAAAGATAGTATTATTTACTATGCACCAAGAACTTTTCCCATTCAATCGTCATAACAATTGCCTGGAAATATTATTACTCCTATTTAAAAGATGAGAAAACTAAAATGCCAAGAAGTTAACTACAAACCCAAAGTAATCCAGACAATTTAAAGCAGAATCAGGGTTACATTCAGAAAGAACCTGGCTTCAGAGTCTGTGCCCTTAACCACAATACATGCTGCCTCCTGGAAAAGGTTAATTCTTTTTCATTTGTACAATTCTTTAATGTGCGATATGCATAGTCATAACTTGAGAGGCAGGCTGAGCTAGTATTAGCTTCTCCATTTTGAAAACAAGCACACCCTAAAAGAAATCAGTCTCTTGCCGTAAAGTCATTGCTAGAATTGAAAAACCAGCAAATTCAAAATACAGCATTCTAAGAATAAATTTAGTCATTTAAAAAAAAAAATCGCATAGTTTCTTTGACAATTTTATCTTAAATAAGATAGTGACTTAAATATAACAAAAGCAAATTTCGTGACAACCATTATATGATGGTTATCCAAAATTTTAAAGTAATAAAATCTAGTTCTCGCAACTACCATTAAGTAGAAAATTTAACTTCTGGGGTATGTTTACTGCAAATAATTACATTTTGAAGAAAAAAAGTTTTCAGAAGGAAGTTTTTCAATTATATAATTTTTCAATTAAAAACAATCTAGAAAATTAATTTCCATCCATTTTTATCTTTTCCATCATGTGCTCTGAGGAATGGGGAGAGGAATGGAGATGGTGATACAGAGCAGATTATCTAGAATACTTGTTTGTTTAAGCTGCATATATCTTAGCTTTAACCCTAGGCCTCAATCTCCTTGCCTTCTTGAAATATGTTAAATCTCCTCTGATGATTCTGCTATGCCCATTCATGACTTGAAACATTATGTTGTGTGTAACTGTGGAAGAATGATTTCTATTTTCATTTTTTTTCTCCTTTTTGGTCTCTATTTGTATTTCTTAATTTTTAATGTTTGTTTTAACAATATATATCCAATTGTTTTTCCCTTATTCCATGACCCTTTCTATGATATATGAAATAATCAGCTAATTTAATGCTAAACAACAATGACAAAATTGTGTTCTAAAAATGGTTTAAATGAAGAAACAAAATTCAAGCAAAGCCTTTATAACAATATGCTCATTTATCCCAGGAAATAATTTCTAGACCTCTATTCACCTGACTGGCTGTGCAGTTGGATAAGCAAGTCTTGTTATCAGCTGCAAGATAGAAGTTGGTGGGACATGCACAGGTGTGAGTCTTTCCAGGGGCTAAAAGGCACAGATGACTGCAACCTCCATTATTTATCATACAGATATGTTTGGAGACTATAAATGAGAAAGAAACAACAAGAAAACAGGATAATCAAGACCAATAACATAATATGGGATTAAGGATATGACATTTAAGCTTCATGATTTGAATTTAAATAGAACTTTCTAATCAAGAACTCATTAAAATTATAAATGTAATTTTATTTTATTATGAATTCTACTCATTGTTCAATGGCATTCATTTTACTATTATATAATTTTAAGAATGCATTTACATAAAAACAAGCATTTTAATAGAAAAATAATTATCCATTAGAAAAAAATTAGAGACTAGAAGAATTTTGGATGAAGACATACATATATTTAGAAATATTAATGTAAAATAAACGATGAAACAATGATCTACAACTAATAGTTGTAGAACCCATAATAGTGTAAAACCCATAATAGTGTATGAGTTTGTTTTCCAGGCCAAACTTGTGTGTTAAGCAACAGAATTTTTTTCATAACAACTGATAAAATTCCCACATATGCTTAAGAAAACAATATATTTCTCATATTTATAACCCTAGATCTACTTAAATTTAATTCCTTTTACCCAGCATTCCAGAAACTAAGGGTCTTATAACTATTTTGTAAATAAATTATTTCAAGAATGCAGTCTCCACTTCTCCAACTACATGTAGTATTGTCATTTCAGCTTAATGCGGTTTCAACAAATCGATAGTTGTTTGTACTATTATTGTGCTTTCAATCTTATCCCTTAATAGCAGTATTTTATATCAACTGAATTTATTGTACACAATTATGATAAGTAATAAAATCTGCTAATCTTTCTCAAAAATAAATTTACACTTAACCTTGGAGGAACCAAAAATGAAATGTTACTAAAAGATGTTGATGCATTTATGGAAATCATGGAAAGAATAATTACCATCGGGTTGTCTATAAGAATGATACACCTGGATATCTGTGATGGCATGCCATGAGTTAATCAGTGAGAGTTTGTCTGCTCCCGAGGTTTTATGGGCACGGCTGAGTGACTTGGTTTTCCCATCAGTCCAGTAGATGTAGTCTTCAAACAATGTTAGTGCAATCACCCCTGGAATATCTTGATTAGGGACTGTAATAGGAGATGGTAAGATTAATGTTCAGTCTTGGAAGACTGCCATTTAAAATATTCAATACTACATGGGCTGACAGATACAACTGCTACAGAACTTCATGTGAATAATTGCTGTGACAACCTGTCAAGCTGGCAAGGTTCTTTATTACCCCTTAAGAGAATGCAGGATCTGGCTCAGGAGTTTGCTTTGCTCAGATTTAGCTTGGTTCAACCACTGGGAAGAAAATAAATGCAATCCTGCTCACAAATAATGGCTGCTCCACCAGAAACAAATAACAGTCAACATTTAAAAAATTGATGTATATATCCAGTTGTTCCTAACTTAAATTCTTAAATCTGTAGGTCATTGTACTACTTTCTTTCACTTTTAAATTGATTAAAGCATATATCCAGGATGAAATTTCTAGATAGAGTGACTATAAGACTATATAAACCATTTTAGTCACTGAGATTTTATGAATATTTTTACTTGCAAAATGAAATGGGAAAGGGGTGGAGAAAAATAATTGTGAAAGATAAAATGTATTATGCAGATTTAATAGCCATAAAACAGTTTACAGATTAAAATTGTTTTATAATTATGCCTTCATTTTAGAACTGATGTAAACAGTAGATTGAACATCACAGATGTGAATTTTTCATTCAAAAGATTTTAGGGTCCTATATAATAAATGTATTTGGTAGTTTAGTGTTAAAAAATTTTAAAGCATGATAGAGTTATTTTTTTTGAAATAAAAACATTCATAAGTAAAAAAAAAATCCATATTTTGCACAAACGTTCCAATATATTTCTTTGTATTAATATTAAGATCAAATTTTAGAAACTGAGAAAATGTTTATTAATGAAAAAAAGTGCCATAAGTCAAGTAATGTGTACATTTTTATAAGTTAGATTTTAACAACTGAGAATTAATGTTTGACATATTCTTCATTCAGTAGTAACTAAAAGTATCAAAATTTAAAATATGAATTTTTCTTTCTAGGGAAGTTTACAGCCTTATTTTTAAAATGCTGAGTTAATTTATATTGTTATCTAGAAGTAGAAATTTTAAATCTACGGATTTGTTACTTTTATTCCAATGTGCCAAGTGTAATCAGAGAACTCACTATGACTCAGAGAAAATAGAAATAAAAGAGACACAATGAGACTTCTCCGAAAAGGTAACAGTTTATTACATTGATTACTATCAGTATGTAGGATCTGGCCAGAAATCCATCTCAGTACAGATACTAGGCATATGAAGAATGTAGAATTCAATGAAAATCCAGGTATACACACTTTTCAGGCAAACATTCAGACTGAATTATCTGTGTATTCTTATAGACATGGAGCCCATTGCTAAAATGATAAGTGGAATTGGATAGAAAAATGAAAAATAGCACACTACTAAAATGAATCATGTCTGAGTTAATTATACAAATTATTTTCACTTTCCCCTTTGGCTGTAAAAATTCATTTTAGAAAGATAAAACAAATGTGGCCAAATGTAAACACCTGGGTGAATTTTGGTGATGGGTGATCATTATAACAATCTTTCAACTTATTTGTATGTATGGAAATTTTCAAAATAAAATTAAAATTTCTAGAAAAAGTTGAAAGTCTTAGAAGCATTCGATTTGGATTTTCTTAGATGCAAAAGATGTAATTATATCATTAAATATGGACTTAAAAAGTTAATCATTACTATAAAAATCTTGGCCCACCAGAGAGTCAATTAACTTCTTTACAAAAAGTGAAGTTATAAAAATTTACCTATTAGCATCTCAAAAGTAGCATAGTCTTTTTAACTATTTAACTATAAGTAACTTTAGCTGGCATTTATTAAGCACTTGGGTGCAAAGAAGTAGGCCAGTGGTTCTCAGTGGGTAGAGGAAGCAATTCTGTTCCTACAACAAAGAATTATCATGCCCAAGTATCAATAGTTCTGAGGCTGAGAAACTCTGCAGTAGGATATACACTTTATATACTTCATTTTATTTAATACTCACAACTGTACTGTGCAATAGTAGATATTTTGCAGATGAGAAACCTAAGATCTGGAAAATTTAAATAACTTGACCAAAGAGGGAAGAAAAAAACCAATAAATAAAGATATTGGCTTTCGAATAAATAAGATTCTCTGGCTGCCAGACTAATTGGATAAAGTATGGTTATAGACCAAATTGTGTCCCTGAAAAATTCATATACTGAAGTCCTTATTTGGGCACAGGTCCTTATGTTAAGGAAGTAACTAATGTTAAATGAGATCATAAGAGAGGGATCCTAACCCAATATGATTGGTATCCTTATAAGATAGAGACACCCAAGGTTTGTACATACAGGGAAAAGGCCATGTGAGGACACGGCAAGAGGACAGCCATCTCTAAGGCGAGCAGAGAGGCCTCAGGAGAAAACGAGCCTGTTGACACCTAGATCTTGGACTTTGGCCTCCAGAATTGTGAGAAGTTGGATTTCTGTTGTTTAAGCCTCCCAGTTTGTGATACTTTGTTATGGTAGCCTTAGCAAACTAAAACAAGTATATAAGCCAATAGGACTAATTTCATAAGCTCTGTGTGACAATAATTTTATTTAATTACTTGATTGCAATTACATTGCACATGATTTTCAGACATGGGGCAATTTAAGTACTAGGCAAGTTTTCTACCTCTAAGCTTGCAGTGATCACTCATTAGAAACCTTGTTATCAGATAATCAAAGTTAATTTATGGAGATTAGAAATTAAACTCTTATTTCAGAAGAAGGATGACATATAGGTAAATGTACAGAGCATGCAGAAGTGTCAGGTCAAAGTGAAGAAACTGAGTTCATTTGCCCCAAATGACCATCTGTTTAATTCTTAGTTTGATACTGGCAAAGAAGAACAGGACTATCAGTAATAGCTTAATAAGCCATTTTCAGGCCTGCTCATTTGGTAAACACGCTTATTTCTCAAAAAGCATCAGATGCAACCACTAGAGTATTTCTTCTAGAGAAAAAAGTAAAAACACCAACTTATGTTAACAATAAGAAATCTAGTCTCATATATCTAACATTGTACTGGCTCCAACAAGCTACTTTCTAAGACAGCGGTCCCCAAACTTTTTGGCAACAGGGACAAGTTCTCTTATGAGAATCTAATGCCTGATGACTTGAGGTGGAGCTGAGGCGGTTATGCTAGTCCTGAAGAACAGATGCAAATACAGATGAAGCTTGGCTAGCCCCACCGCCCGCTGCTCACTTCCTGCTGGGTGGCCCAGTTCCTAACAGGCCACGTACTGGACAGGGGCGGGTCGCAGCCTGGGGGCACTTGCTCTAAGAGATAGTGACAAGTTCCCTTGATACCACAACTATTGCTAATAAAAATTAAGCCAACAAAAAAAAGCAAAACAAAAATTTTAACTTGTCAGGATGCTTCCATTTCTTTAGTATCTAAATCTCTTCACAAGAGTTATTTGACGATCTGCTTAAATTTCTGTGAAAAAATTACTATATGTTAACTGCTAAATGATACTAATAAATAAATGAATGTGTATGTGTTTTTTTTTCCCATTAGCATACGAAGAATTCAACTCACATGAAAGTAAATGAGATGTTCTGAGCTAAAGCATAATATATTTTGGTACAAAAAATTTTCTTGATTCCAAATGAGAAAAATAAAATCTTTCGTTTTCTATTTAGTTAATATATTTCTGCCTTATAGGTATATATGCATGCATGTACAAAAGCATGCATATATTAGATATGTGTATACGTAACATATGTATAATATATATCATATAAACAATATATGTATATATTATATAATATATATGTAATATATATATTATATAATATATACATATATAATGTTTTATATATATTTATGGGATGTGTTATATGTGTGCATATATCTATATGTAAACAGAGCAACAAGAAAGATGTCTTGCAATGTAATTTGGAAGTTAGTGGGGCTGATAAAATATAAACATGAGATGTGATGGTACGAAAGAAATATTTAACAAACTTACTAATAATGAGATATTTTTATGAAAAAAATAATCTATGTGTTCTCAAAATGATAATGACTATTCTTTTTAAGAGAAAAATAATATGACCACTTATAGTATTTAGGACTGGCTTTGCTTAATTAAAAGAGAAATGTGAAAAATAATTTTTAGAAACCTTTTATTTACAGGTATTCAGTAGACACACAAAAAGACAGAAGAAACAGAAGTATTGTGTGGGCTGCAGTTTAACAGGTATTTATTATATATCTGAAGCCTCTTTTAAAGCTGATTTCTGTCATTAGACTTTTATTCTGTATAACATTATTTATTGTACTGTTTCTTGATTTCCACTCAAGCACTAAGCTCCCAATTATTATTCTGTAGCCTATATCTATCAGAAGAGAGGAGTCAGGTTTGGCAAAAAATAAATCAAAGAAAAACCCCTTGTAGAGTTTTTCCCTTTTAGTTAAGTTAGATGCTATCCTGCTAAGGTTCCTAGTAATTATGATAAATAGAAAAGGTAGAAATCCAGAATGTGCTTTAGGCTTAACTGTTGCTTCACAGCCAGAGATACTCCATTACAATACTCTTGGTTATTCATTTTTTGGGATAGCATTTATCATGCTAAACAGTATTTTCCTGAATAACCCATTCTAATTTTACATTTCAGACTAATCTAGTTTAAATACTTAAGAACGAAATGCACCAACAGCACAGAATTTTTTCTTCATGTTTTGGTTTGTTAAAAATATCATAACTGTGTTATGGCTAGGATTAACATTGAAGTAATGGCAGATTCAACATGGCATTGACCAATGATTAGTACTTACATAGAAATTTTAATATTGATGCTGCATTTTTTTCTTATTTCTCCTCCAAGATTTACTTTACTATTTTACTTTACTAAAATAACTGTTATTTAAAATATTATAATAT
>NW_011888798.1:5261102-5286876 GCF_000151845.1 Pteropus vampyrus | reverse complement strand
ACTAAAACCTTAAAGTCAACAAACATATCAAATAAAATATTAAATCTTATCATCTTTTTCTTTTAAATATATTTTAAGACTTTTCCATTTTTCTTATTCTTTGTGCCATTATCCCAAGTAAAGGCACACATTCTCTCACACCTGAATTATTACAACATCATTCTAACTTCTCTCATTGTTTCTTAATCTTTTGAAATCTCTTTTGTAATAGTCAAAGATCCTGTAATAAACAGAACACATTAAGAAGGCAGTTTTAGGTACAACAAGCAGTCATATTATTTTCCTCTTAATTATTTAGAGAGTTTAGGGCTTGGCCAAGGGACTGATAATGGATTTTTCCTAGGTCTGTTACCAGGAGATGGTGAAAGCTGCAGCTAAGAAAAAAGAGCCACCCAGCAAAAGCAGAGGCCACTTGATGGAGGAACTCAGCCACTGCAAAACCACTGTGGATGGCCATGAAAGGAAAGGAGATGAATAAATACTCTGACTTCTTCCTTTGTTCACCATCTAATCCCCGGCTTACTACGGATTCAATCCAACTTGAGGCCAGAAGGTGAAAGCCAGGGTGATGTGGTCCACAGAAGTCATGTGGAACATGGCAAAGACATAAAGCTGGGATAACTAGAACTCCCTCCAGTTAAGATTTCCAGTTAAAATATTTTAATTTCACATATTTCTTCTTTGGTTAAAAGCCATCAATGAATTCTATTCCCTAGGCAGTATTGTGCAAACTAGCCCGACTAAAACATCTGACTTCAGAAAAAAGGATCAGGATGCTTATGAATCCTCTATTCTGAGAGACCCTGACACTAATAATTTTTCCTGATATCTTTCTAGAAGGATAATATACAATAAGATACGTAGAGAAGCTAGAGCATGAATTAAATGAGTAGAGCATGAAAACCAAAAAGAAGAGGGAAATAACAAAAGAAAATAATTAGCATTGAAAGGAAAATAATTAGCATTGAAAGAAAAATAATTAGCATAGAAAAATGATGTAGAATTAAAACAAAGACTACAAAAAGAGTGTAGGCTGGTAAACAGATGATAAAATTAGATTATGGAAGAAGATTAAATATGCTAAAGAAAGTAGAAAATTCATGGTTGTGTTCAGTGGGTAGGTAAAAAAATGATTTCTAGTTTATGAAGAGTAACAGAGAAGAGTGGGTGGGTAGGAAAATGGCCACAGTGTACCAATTTCCAAAGAACTGCTGAACCTGTAGCTTTAGTTACATATATTCAATCAAAAAAGAGTGTGCTTTATATAAACTTAGAGCCAGGAGAATGTTTTCTTTGACAGTAATTATGCATTACCTTTAGTGCCATTATTTGCAGAATCTATTTTTTTTTTTAATTATTTATTCTGGTCTATTTACAGCAGGCTACAAAATATTCCATTTAAACATTTTTCTGCATGAACATTTTTCCAGCCCACTCTTTAATGAAACTCTGTTTAATAGTAACAGTCCTGCAAATAAAATTTCAAGCTAATAAATCCAAAATCTATTTTTCAAAGTAAATGAAAGTGTGAACAAATGACAGGAACACTAAAGATGGCCAACATTTCCAAATATTGTGATAGAATGTTCAAAATTTATTCTTTTCCAGTAAAAAAATGCCATGATCTTTCAAAAAATTAATCCATCTCTGAGACCTTGAAGGGAAAGAGGGGCAAATAAAATTCTTCCATTCAACATATGTCATAATGCACAGCAAATCTGAGCTAATACTACCTGGGAGTGTAGGACATGAAGCTGTCTATTAAATATAGACACTGATCGAATCTCTAAACGATAGTCATGTGTCCTTCTTTAAGGCAGTAATTTATACTGATGTATTTAAGTATGTTAAAAAATAACTTTTTAAAATAAATGTAATATATGAAGGTACAATATATACATTATTTAGAATTCTTCTTTAGATTAAGGGCAATATTAAGAGGCTGAAGTTATCCTTTATCTATTTTTAGTATTTCTTGCCTCCTTTTGTTCACATCGCCTCAAATAATATGTACTCTCTATATAGAATAGGAATATTAATTTAATGTGATTCAATCTCTTCCTCCTGTTTCACGTATATATTTTTAAATTATTCATAATGAATGGTCAAATATGGCCATTTTAATATTTCATATGTAAAAAGAATATTCCTCTTAATGAATATGTGAATTTATAAAGCAGACAATGCAAATTATAGTACACTTATTTGAAAACTAGACTGTGACTATAAGCATTTTCTCTCAAAGATGACACTGCTCTCCAACCTCTGAAATAAACAAAGTAACACTGCTTCCTGAACTTGAGAAAAGATATATTTCTGTTGCTCTGAAATTTTCTGGGGTTTTCTGCTGGTGATACAACCCTTCAGAGATAGTTGGAAATGTGCTTTCAGAGCTAACCATAAGTACTAAATATAAAAGTTATAATATTCCACATACATATGCATTAGGAAATTGTTAGAGATTCCTAATGAAAGCTGAAGCCTTTGAAAAGCACTTTGCCTTTGAGACATATATCAAGTAGAGCCATTTACATGAATTTAGTATCTGGTCTTCCAACATTCCTACAATTATAAATATGCTTCCAGAATAAAAACAGAGAAGAGCATAACATATTACAAGCATTTTCAAATGCGTTCTAAGTAGTACTCGGAATAAGTAGGGGTAAGTGAGGGAATAAATAGAACAGTCCTCCTCTGACTCAGTTCCAACCTCAGCCAATTTCTTAAAGATATGTTAGATAATCACTGATTGATTAGAAGTTTCAATCCATGGATAAAACATTGAACTATAGTGCGGCAAGGTAACTTGTCTAAATCAGAGAGTAACCTAGACCAAAGCCAAATATACCAGTACCCCATCGTGCCATATTTGGGATAGATAAGGTTGTAGAAAGTGTCTGAAAACTCAGAATAATACTTAACATTTATTTTTTTTTAAAGTATATGGAACATATATGATATTTATAAAATAACAATCTATTTAAACATATACGCAATTTAATGTAACGTCTTATTTAAGGGACACGACTAGAAGACATGATTGATACTGAAATGTTAAAAGTTTTTTAAAAAGGCAGTTAATTTCAATTTATTTTACTGGAACATTTTTATAGTAACTGAATTGTGTTTTGCTCCCTTTCATTAACTTTTATTGTATTGTAAACAGAAACACATCAACACTGTTGGCACAAAATAGCCTGTGAAATCTACTGTTTGTAATGAACTGTGAATGATAAGGATTTTTTGTTTTCCTAAAATGCTAAAATGCAATATTTTACCAAGAAAGAAACACTCAAGAATATTGTGAAATTGGCAGATAGTGTTTATTAAATTCCCTCTCCTTTTTTGGTGGGCTTCAGTAGATATTTAAATTTTCTAAGCATCCCAATACAACAAAATACTCCCTTTGTCTTTTTAAATGTCCTCTTTTCCTCGGAATGAAATCCATTCAATATATTTTATGCTATTTCACCAGTAGCATGCTGAGATCTAGATTCCTTTTCCAACATGAATTAGATGATCACTGCATGGGTTATGATTTGGATTTTTAAATCCAAACACTGAACAGCCCACTCACAACACATTGATTTCCCAGAGCAATAAAGAAACAATTCATTTGGACTACAATACTGACACTTCAATATAGAATCTTTAGGTCTGAGAGTATAGAACAAATGAAGAGCCATAGTCACATAATTACATAAATTTTAAACAAATTGTCCACAAAGTAAAAGACAGTTCAGTGATAAACTATAGTTTAGAATCATACACAGCCATTACTCTTCAGATAAATTAGCAGTTATGAGTATATAGTTTTCCGGTATGCTGGATAAAATATGTACAAGATCAAATGATTTAACATAAGTTTAAATCCTTTAGTGATACAGAAAAGAATATTCTGAAAAAATTTACTAGAACAAATAGATTTTAAAACTCAAGGTCAAAGATACCTTTTTCTTGGCTCATTCTTTTGTTATTACTATTCACACTGTATTTTCAGTCTTTTTGTCAAGAAGCTAACCACCTCTATAAGATATCTCAAGTTTAATGGCACACCTAACAGAAAATGAGGAAAATTAAATCCAAATTTATGTACTTTGATAAAAGCAATCAGAATGAAATTATAGCCTAAATAGAATTTTCTGGTATTTAACTTTCTTTTCATTAAATGGAAAACAGAATTTCTAAGTTAAGGTAGAAATGCAAAGTTATTGCTGAAATTTCTCTCAGGAGAAATTTGTAACCTATTTTACAGATGTTTCATTTAGAGGAGGCAGTACTTTTTGAAATGCATAAAATCAATAATAAAAGATCTTTACTGTGGCCAAATTCTAGGAATTCTGTGACATGAATTTCCAACTAAGATGTAAAAGTTTTCTTTAGGCAGGAGATGTAGTTAGTTTAGAATATCAAACTGTAGCATCAAATTGTCCCACCAAGAAAGGTGTACATTTTTAAACAATATTATTGTTCTCCTCACTCTCTTAAAGAAACACACAAAAAAAATTGTATTTAATGAGATCATGCTTTCTTTTACAATAATTATGTTCTGGAAGCATACGTTTTTGTTTTTTCTCATATATTTTTCTCATATAGTTTGTAATTTATTTAAATCAATTTGAAGAAATTCAGGTATAGATATGCATTTATTTGTATAAGTGTGCCCTTATGCATTAACTGTTGCTATTAGAAAATATAACAAGCAGGCAACAGATCTGCAGTCTATTCAAAAACAAGGAGGCTCTATGGAGAATGGAATAAAAGCAGGCTTTGGAACGATTTAGATATTGTTCTGATTCTTCCAATTACCAAATATTTGACTTTGGACAAATTACTTAATTTATTTAAACCTATTTCCTTGCTGCAAAATGGCTTTAATGGTGCCTAAAGCATAGTGTTCCCTGATGGAATGACTAAAAGAGCACATAGGGCATCAAGCAAGGTTTCTTGAACAATATAGGTTTCTAATACAAGTGTGAGTTTATAAAAGGATGGTTCCAGTTCTTAGCATCACAGTAGTAGGCTAAGAAAATCTCCATTGAAAGTCAAAAATAAGTAATAGTATGAGCAAATATTTAATACAATGTCATGCTCAAGAACATAGGTCTTCTCTTCTCATTGATTTGATCAGTTCTCAAGTGTTCAACTTTAAAAGATGTCAATAGCTTTTGTAATAATACTCACAAGAAACTGAGTATTGGATTGGCAATTGGAGATTTTCATCAAGGCTGAGTGAAGAAGCATTTGATTATTATAGATTGCCATCCCCTCTCAGGCTTAAATTGAAGAGTAACTAGAAGTTAAAACTTTTGGATTTGGCAAAGATTCTGAAAGGGTATGTGACTCACCTAACTGGAGGCTTAGAATTTTAATTCCGGCATTCCCTTCTGATGTTTTTTTTTTTTTTTTTTTTTTTCCCCAACACCTTATTTCTATAGATGAGGCAACGGAGACCCAAGGAAGTTACCTATAACTTCCAGGGTGTAAAAGTTATTTAGCAATAGATTCCACTCTAATCATTCTCATCTATAGGTTCTCCAAACTTCTGTTAAGATCCTAAAGGTTTGCTTCTTCCAGTCTGATGATATCCTTTCACTTAAATATCTGTACTGAAATGAAAGTTTATTACTTCTTATCCACAATCAAAGCCTAAAATTTTGTGAAGAGGGTTGTGCTTTGGAAATTGTAAAGAATCAGTCCCAATATATAGACATGTATGAAAAATATTATTATTTAGAATCATTCTGCTTAGAATATACTTAGAATCATTCTTTTTTTAAATATAAAGACATATAAATTTAAAAACTAAATATTTCAATCTGAAGAACACTGAATCACCAAGTCTCTCATCGATCATATTTTATGTCTTAAGATAAAGAAGAAGTAGAGAAATTTACTCATTTGCAATCTTTCTTTTAGGTAAATTATCAGGTGTTCTTAAGTGTTTTTTAGAAAAATATACAATAGAAACTGTTTAACCACATCTTTAGAATGTCTTTTATGCTAACTCTTTTGTTAAAATCAATGTACCTCTCAGCAGAGCTATTAATCTTAGTATTGGTATATATTTTAATTATTTAAAAAGTATAAAAATATATATGAAATTAATGTCTTCAAATAATGAGCTATTTTATATTTTCCTAGCTAAGTTGACAATAACATAAACTATTCACTTAATGTTTGCAACTCAACTGCCAATATTTCTACTATTTCAAGCTTACAGATCTCTCTTACTTATTCTGCTAAATGACTACCGAACATAAAACTTTCTCCCCATTCCCACAGCTATAATCACTTCAAGTATTTTCTCCTGAAATATTTTAACAGCCTCAAAATTGGTTGCCCTTCCAGAGTCTTTCATTTTCCATGGTGTTGTCAAATCTAATAAGAGCACTCTATCAACTAAACACCTTCAATGGCTCCCCATGACCTAAAGAATAAATTCTAAATTACATAGCATACAAACCCTGTCACAGTCCGGCTGCGATTTGTCCTTGTCATTATCTAATGTCATTATCGCCCTCTTATAGGACTTCTGGTCATAGCCAAATTATGTAAACCCTTTGCTGTTTCAAGACTCTATTACATCTTTGAACATACTACATCCTCTGTGTGAAGAATCCTTCTACATTTTCCTATATGGAGAGCTGAAATTACATCTTTTAGAGTTCTCAAAGAACCTCTCACTTAGGTAATGGCTTTCATACTCCTACCTGCATTTTCACAATATTTTGCATATACCTCTAACCCCAATCTAATTTATATCTTTACTTGCACGTTAGTTTTTCTCATTTAACTGAAAGTTTTTTAAAGACAGGGACTTACTCATCTTTATAACTTCAGGACTCAGCATAATGTGTGGCACAAAAGAGACATCAATGAATGTTTGTTGAATAAATAAGTGAATAAATGAATGAATGAATGGGTAGACCAAAGGAAAGAAATCAGAGAAATAAAAAAAAAAAAAAAAAAACACTGAAACTTTGATTTAAAATAAATTGACTCAGTTATGCAGTAGCATGCATAATACCTCATGGTATTATATAATTGTTATTTTTATATAATTATAGAATTATTAGTGTAAAAAAAAAAAACAGTAGAATGATATACACAGGCATTAAGGAGAGGTTCATGTGACTAAGATTGCAACCAAATGTTCCTGACCTAGCGAATCAACTAATATTTTGTTGTTGTTTGCAATATAGTGTTTAGATTTGGTAGGAAGGTGGGTTAGGTAGAAGAAGTAGCAAAGGAATATGATGGAAATTCTTAAGCCAATTCTCAAGCCAATTGCAAGTCAGATATACCTTGGAGGTAATCTGATATATTGGTTAGGGTACAAAATTCAGAACTTTTAGAAGTCCCTGGGCTGGACAAATAATAACAAAATAATGCTTCATTTCTGGAACTACTGTCTGGTTTTAATCAGATCATATTTTTTGGGGGGTGGTAAGCTTTCTAAACTTTAATGTTCAACTCAAAATGTAATTTTTCTCCATTATTAAAATTTTACTTATAAAAATATAATTCTGAAATTTCTCATACATCTTTCATATTCTCAAATTATTCTTTCGGTATTGGCACATCCCATACTTGTGGTAAAGTCTGACTCCAGTTTTAATAAATTTAATTAATGAGAATAATTATATTAGCCTCATTAAGAGAAAAAAAGAGGTCAATGACCAAACTAATAGAAATATTGTTATTGATATAATATCTTCATTTTGCACCTCCAATTACACCTAGAGTAAATACAAGAAGCAGAAAAATCCTGTTTCAAACATGGCAAAGAATGGCTTTTTCATTGGTTGTAGAGTTGGCATAATTCATGCTGCCTACAATTAGTAGCTCATTAGTAACTACCAAGTAATCATGGGCTTGCATTCTGATATTGACAGATACCTGATAAGGCACTTAATAATTTTTTTCACTAGTCTTCTGAGAAAGCCAACATAAGAAAATATTTCTAAAGATAGTAACTCTTTCACTTCCCTTTCAAATTTTAAAATATTAATAACATCATACCTGAATAACTTTCAGCCAAATGTTTTACTCTTTAATAGATTTAGGACCATTTTTCTCGGCAATATATGTCCCTCTATCCAAAGTCAACATCTGTACCATGATTGAGGAACACTATACTTATATGCACTTAATTTCATATTAAGTTTTCAAAGCATTAGTCACCTACCATCTGACATGATAGTTAAACAATTAGTTGGAGAAGGAATCAATAGTTTCTAATAGACAACATTTTTGGCTACAGTTGTTGTTATTTTAGACACAGAGGTTTAAAAAATAAGCAAGTACTTGATGCTGCAATATATTATTAATGTCCATCTATCTGGCCAGAAATTGTTTACATTTTATTGTACAGTAAAATTTTAGTACAAAGTAATACCTTCACAACAAATTAGTACTTTAGATAGATATTAAAAATGGACAGGTTCATGGTTACATGGGGAAAATACTGATTGCCAAAATAAAACTTCCAATTATATCATCTAAGAATGTTGCAAAACATTACATTATTGATTCTTTGGAGGAGATATAACTGCTGAATTCTAAGTGTGATTTCGATTTGCCAACATGACTTTTGCCGTAATTAAATTCTAAAGTGATCTGCAAAGCATTCTTCACTCAAATTGCATCTTCAGGAGTTTCTTTATATCTATAATTGAAATGCCAACACCTAAATAAGTGACTCATCCAACTATACTTGTCATACCTCAATGTTCTTACCCTTAAAAAGGAACCTCTAAAAGTTCTGTTAGCTTTTTTAGTTAGAAGGATGAATTTGTTTAAATAGTAACTGAGAAGAACTAACGCAAAATTATAAAATGATGTGACTTCAGTGATTTTTACTTTATTAATTAATTAATTCATTCTGTGGTACCATCCTTCTCTGTTCTCTGGACTCTATACATTTGCAGGGACTCACCAGATGATTAGATAATCAATAATCTTCCTTACCACCTCTCTTCTTTCCCTCCACAAGGAGTTTTGTTCTAAGCTTATTCTAGAGAAGAAAACAGTCTGATAAGCTAGCCTATACTTATATGTAAACTTTATTTGGGATCTTTCCGTGAAACTTGTATGTTCTGAGATATTTGTAGATGAAAACACCTAATAACAAAAGTGACATTATGTCATTAAAAATCAATAAACATATATTTCTCTTCTTCATTCGGGGAAAAATCAAATCCTTAAATAGCTACCTACACCTCAAATATTTTGTGTTCATTTGACTTGTTCATTGTTTCTGTTATATCCTTGTCATCTTCCAACCTCATTTTTTCTTTACCATGTCTTTCTCCATTATTCTTCTTAATTTCCGCATCCTTAGCTATTTTTTCTCTGACTTCTCCCCCATCCCTGATTCTAGTATTAACTCTCTCATGTCCAATTGCTACATTCATTTGTTTTATACTTAGATTTTAAATCTATTTAGTTATAAAATATAGAGCAATAAAGTATCCATAGAGTTTTAAATTCATATTCAAATTATGATCATTCTTGAATTTTACACTAAATTAAAAGCTGTTTTCCATGTTAAATTTTGTTGCCACTGTTGATTAGATAATTATAAATTTAATCATGTATGTAATATAATTAATAACTTTAAAATAATATTACTTCACTGTCTTTAAAGAATTATACTTTTCCTTAGTGTTTTAAGAAAACTCAACCCTACCAGATTGTAATAATGACCTTATGTTTACAAGCAAACATCTTTCTGTTTAAAATCAGTTAGGATATATTTTTATATTAACTTATAAGATATTGTTGATTTACTATAAAAACTGTTTAGAAAGTACAATTAGAGAAAACCTAGATAGAATCAAAATAATTATTATGAATGATTATAAAAGTTCTGAATAAATATATTTAATTTCTTATTTATCAATGGTGTCATAAAGGAGTATGATAAGCAATCTTAAATTAAAACATGTATTTGATGAAAATATATATAATTAATATATATTTTTCTAAACAAATAATTTATGCACTGGTAAATTACTGAATCATTTGTATTACTGGACCAACCTTTGTGTCTATGAGATCCATCCATGTTGCTAAATTCAATGTGATTTTCATCAGCCCAGTAGAGTCTGTGGTTGACATAATCTATTGTTAGTGCCATAGGTCTAGAAATCTTGGTTTCTATGACAACACTCTGATTGGTTCCATCCATTCCAACACGACCAATGTGAGGATACTCACAGCAGTCAATCCAATACAAATACCTAGGAAAGAAAATCAATAGCCATTTTGTTTATGGACACTCAAGTAGTAAACATTACACAGTCTTTCACTTGCTCAGCTTTCCAAAATTATTTTTTGGTATCTCTATAATTGTAGCTTCTAAGAAGCATACTTCAATGCAAACATTTCTTATGATTTTTTTGGTAATGTATAGCATGCTTTTAAATATCCATATAAGGTTAGACATGTTTCTTTTAGCATACAAACTCACATATGTATTTTTTCATGCGTTAACAAATTATAAATGCCCAAAACTAACAGATATAAATCTTCAAAATGCATTTATAGTATTGGAGAAATAAAACTATACAGACTTCTTTTGGTTTGTTACATATGAAAAATTCAAAATTCATTACAGAAGAATACATTATACTTGCTTGATTCTGCAATTGTCCAATGTCATACTTTGTTGCAAATAATTAAAGCTGAAAAATGAGAACTTAAATGAAAATGTCAGAAGGAGAGGTCTAAATTTCACCCATATAATTTGTACCTGAGATCACCTCTGAAAAATCTTAGCCCCAAATAATATCTATTCTGTAAGTTATAATTAAGTATAAACATATAAAAGAACGTCTGCTTGTAACCATAGCAATAGGCTTTTGTTATTCTTGATGATGTCATTTACTGTTCAATATAATACATTATATTTCTTTAAAATAAATTAAAATAGAAGTCTGCTCACAGTTTTTACTGTTTTTTTTTCCCCTGTATTTGGAGAATAAATTCAGAGTATTTTCTCTCAGCTACAATTATTACTGACTTAGAATTATAAAATCAATTCTTGATGTTCATTCCCTGTGTTTTTTGCCTAAATATGGAAATCTAGGTTTAAAAAAGAGTAGAGAATTTTTTTGTTTTATGTGACTGGTTAGTTTAATAAAATATTTCTTTGTCTCCTCACAGAATCTAAAACTGAATTTTCATTCTTGGTATGCCTTTCATTTCCTCACAACAAAACTTCCCTTATGACACTTTTCTTTGAAACATGCAGATTATTTACATACCAATATATTGGTTTGTGTATAGATGCAGGTACAATGTCCTTGTGGCTATAATCTTATGTGCTGGCTACATCCAATTGTCCATTTTTTATTCCTTTTAACAGTGAATTTAACAATCTCTGTGTTAGGTGCAAACAGTGATTAAACCATGGCCTTTTTACTAATGGAACTCATTTTCTAGATAGATAAATATTTACACCCACAATAGTCATCCACCTGAAACTAACATTTCATATGTCAATTATATCTCAATAAAAATAAAAAATAAATAAAACAGCAATATAATGTTATGTGTTCAATATGTGGTGTCTGCTTAGGCACAATTGGGGAATTTTTCACAGAAGTGATATTTTCTGCTGTTGTTGAAAACATGGAAAATTATTTCAATTGGAGAAAAAGCAGAAGGGCATCTTAGGAAGAAAGTACAGCATAAGCCCAGATACAGAAGCATAAAATGTGTCTTTTCTTAATTTATTTGCAACATCATTATACATATTGGCAAAAATTGATATACTGAGTATATAAAGTAAGTCTCAATACATTTGCATTAAAATATAGTTCAAATTCAAAATAGCATCTAGTATTATTTTCTTATGGTACTATTGTAAACAGACTACTAGAAAAGAAAAACAAATGAAAATCTCCCTCAAAAATAAAACATATTGTTGTCTATCACCACGCACCAAAATTAACTCAAAATGGATTACAGACCTGAATATAAGAACTGAAACAATAAAATGCATAGAAGAAAACATAGGAACTAAATTCAAGGACCTTGGACTTAAGAGAATTTTATGAATTTGACCTCAAAGGCAAGGGAAGTAAAAGCAAAAATAAATGAATGGGACTACATCAAACTGAAAAGCTCTGTACAGTAAAAGAAACTGTCAACAAGGTAAAGAAACAACCATTTAAAGAGGAAAATATATTTGCAAACACTGCCTCCAACAAAGGCCTAATATCCAAAATATACAAAGAACTCATACGACTCAGTAACAACAAAAAAAGAAATGATTCAGTCAAAAATGGGCAGAGGACCTGAACAGACACTTCTCTCAAGAAAACATACAGATAGCCAACAAACATATGAAAAGATGCTCAACATCTCTAGCTATTAGGGAAATGCTAAAACCAAAATGAGATACCATCTCACATCTGTTATGATAGCTGTTATCAACAGGACAAGTAATAACAAATGCTGGAGAGGATGCGGAGAAAAAGGAACTCTCATACGCTGCTGGTGGGACTGCAAATTGGTACCGCCTCTATAGAAAACAGTATGATGGTTCCTCAAAAAACTAAGAATTGATCTATCATATGATCTAGCAATCCCTCTACTGGATATTTATCCCAAAGACTTGAAAACCCATATCTGAAAAGATATTTGCATACCGATGTTCATAGCAACATTATTCATGGTGGCCAGGACATGGAAGCGACTGAAGTGTCTTATGATAGATGTTTGGCTAAAGAAGCAATGGTACATATATACAATGGAATATTACTCAGCCATAAGAAGAGATGAAATACTGCCTTTTGCGACAACTTGGCTGGACCTCTAGATAATCATGCTGAGCAAAATAAGCCAGACGGAAAAAGTCATAAGGTATCATTTATATGTGGGATATAAACCTAAAAGCAATAAATGAACAGAACAAACAGAGACTCATAGACATAGATAATAGACTAGTGTTTACCAGAGAATGGGGAGAGAGAGAAGGAGAGAGAGAGATGGAGTTAAAGGGGTCAAATATGTGGTGACATAAAATCTTTTACTTAAACGACTCTGAGGAAGTCACTTGGCCATTTCGAGGTTGAATTTTTTTTTTATTTATACTATAAGAATAATAGTAAAAATAGTCATCTTTCCCAGAGACTCTGAGTAAACAGTATAAGCATCTAAAGTGATAAAATTCAAAGATAGTTTTCTAATTCATAAAATGTTATAGAAGTGGTATTATCTTCATTATTAATATTATATGGGAACTCTCAATCCCAATAGATTTACAAACTGATCATATCTTTCTCTTATATCTGCCCCTTTTCCTGTATTTTTTATTTCATGGGGGAAATTTTTCTTCTAGTTACCTGTTTGCCCAAGCAAGAAGCCTTGTAAGGTTTGTATTGTTGTCCCTGTTGTATTGTGTTTTGTTTTGATATATTCCTAGCTCTTTTTTCCTCTGTAAAGTGAATTGGTATCAAAGTTTCACAGTTATGTGTACTTAATTTGTTTCAACTGTATGAGTTCCTCCCAAGATGTCAAGCTCTTTTATGTGTCTTTGTTTTCCTAGAGTTTGTTCTTTTTGTCTAAAACAGCTTCTGCTCTGAAGTGCACCTAATCATCTGGTTAATTCTAACTTCACCCATCTTATCTATGATCTCAGTTGAGATAGTAACATTTTCTGTTTTCTCTACTTAAATGTGTTATTGTAGTGTATTCTAATTATTTACTCATCTGACTATCCATGCGACAAAATAATCGGAGGCAGGCACTGTGCCTTTTATCTTTATACTCCTACCTTGAATAGTATCAGATATACACTTAATGATAAAAAAAAATGAGATGAATAAGTGAATGAATAGATAAATTTATTTTCTGTTAACTATGAATATCACATATGTTAATGTCTATTATAATGTTTTTTTGTTATGGTAACTGAATTGACATCTTATTCATCTAAAAAGATAAAATTATGCTCAGCACAGTTGTAACATTAATTATATTTTATAAATATCCAATGTAAATGATTTTAATTACTCAAAATTTATGATAAATTAGAGCATTAATTCCCAAACTAAACCAGATAACAAAATGATTAGAATAATTGAACTTCAGCTGAATTTAAATATAACAGCCAGGAACATGATCTGTCTACTTGTATCTTCTTTACCATGCTTGATAACCACCATATCCAAACTGATATTGTAATAATTGACATACTCTTATCAAAAGATAGAAAGGACCACCAAGCTACTTCCTAAATATTTAGTGCTTCATTACATTAGTCTAAAATGCTATAGAATGTTATAGAAGTAGTATTTATCCTCCCTTAACAAATCCATGCCTTATTCTTCACTAATTATCAGGACAAAAATCACACCTCTCAAGGAAAGAGAGATCAATAGTACTGGATTATTCAAAACATATACAAATAACATCGTTAATCTGACGTAGAAAGATTCAACTGCATTTTCATTAAATAATCTTACAATATAAATTGCCATTTTTGAAGCAGGATTGACCAATATTTGAGACAATTATGGCATTTTCATCCTAAAGCTCATCTCATAAAAGCTAAAATTCTGGTTTCCTCATTGTCTCACTCTGAGGAACTAAGACAATAGCATGAATAAAAAGATGTCATTAAATTTTAACTGTTAGAATAGGTGGCTTTAATTGTTTCATAAAAAGATTCAATTTTTATCTATTTCTTTGCTTATAATATGGCATATCCATATTATAATCCAAATATTATTCAAAAATGAAGTCAAGGGAATCTTTCATAATATCTACAATAATTTAATACCTCACTGTTTTAACCAACACTTTTGATGGTTGGGTTTATGTTGATGATAACTTAAGGCTGCTTTTAGTCTATGGGTAATAACTATAAGCTGGGAGATATAAAACTTAAAGCTAGATTCAGCTGTGTTCATTAGGCTAGAATACAGTTTTTGCTTTATAACTAGGAAATTGCACAATACTATTTTATCAACAGGTAATGTTTCTTTCATTGAGAAAATGAAACATCTTGAATAGTATAAAATGATAAGCTAATCCAGCTATGACTTTGAAGAAAAGGACAATGGTTTGGACACAGTAAAATAAATATCCTCTCATAAAATACAAAAGAAATTAAATTATTCACATTCTTATGAATGAATTATGATAACCAAATTTAGTATATCTGGCCATTATTTCTTGAAATTTATAGAGAAACAGATTCTCTTATGATTCTGTTTCAGTTAAAATAGAATTGACATTCCTTCAAAATTTCCGTTGCTATGGTAAAAAAATAAAAATAATTAAATGTAACAAAATGGTTACATAATTGTATAGTGAAAAGTTAAAACTTGCACATTACCTTGGAAACATAATAATACAGTACAGTCTTCTTTATTAAGTACTTCTTTTACTCGAATTAATGTTTTAAATTAAGTTATAAAATATACTATAACATGATTACCTTGTCAGTTATGAACATAAAAGACCAAAAAAGCAGTCAATATATTAGCAAGAAAGAAAAATTAATTGTTGCATAAGTTATGATGAAAGCAGTGACTTGGTAAAACATATGTGAAAATAATTAAGACAGAAAATTTAGAGCACTACAATTATGGTAATAATTGTTACTGTGAATGTGTCCTGTTTTAAAATATAAAATTTTTCTCTAAGCTTGTTATTTTAACAAGCATGTTGGGTAGGTTGAACTTCTACAGAAATCATGTTAGAGTATGTAATCACTCTAAATTATAGTGCAAAAAAGAATGGAATGACATGTATTCTCTACCTACCAAAACAACATAATTGAAAGTAAATGATAATGGTGATAATCTATAGAATTTTAGCAAACATACACTAGACAGCTTTGACATCTTAATTTGTGTTCATCCCTCTTTTGAAATCTCCAGCCTTCTGTCCTTGATCCTTAAAATGACTTGTTGTCCAGCCTCACAATAAAATGCAGATAAAACATAGCTTCAGTAAGAATCTTTCTTGGTATCCCCATTGTGCAATTCCTTTTGAATATATGAAAAATGTACCTTGTTATTTATTATCCATGGATATTACTTATGTCTCCTGCTCTAAAGTGGTACAGAAATTATATCATCCATATTTGTGAGTGCCACATACACTGTAAAATGTGGTCCAAGAGTTTGCTCTTCATCTGCTTTTCCTCCAAGATTTAAAGGTATTACAATTGAAAAAAGTCTGTGTTTTATTCATTTCTACAATATGTTTATTGATCAGTTAGAAAAAGTTTTGTTTAAAACTTTAAAATATACTTGCTGTAAAGCCCCATCATTTAATATATTTTTCACATTTTTAATTTCGATTCCTTAGTAAAAATTTCTACACATTCACACTTTACATTGGTTTCCATGTTAAAACCTACGTAACAGGATTTACCATACTAACTGTAATCCACTGTCTTAATTCTTAATTTAGGATTTTAAATGTTGTTACAAACCCAGCTTGAGGATCTAAAGACAGGTCCCTGGGAAACTTCAGCTTTTTGCTAACGAGTATAGTAGGATATAAGCCATTGAGTTTGGATACTTCAATGATCCTCTTTTCTGTGTCAGACCAATAGAGGTTTTTTCCAATCCAATCAACAGCAAGTGCATTGGGAACAGCTGTGTTATGCACTACCTAATAAAATAAGAATTTTAAAAGTTAACAGTATAAATGCCTAGAGTAAGAATTGAATAATTTCTTATTTATTTTTACAGAAATTTAGAATTCTATTTAAACATTAGAAATGAAATTCGGATAAACATAAAACATAGAACAATTTACCCTAACAAAATTACTTACTTGTTTGTGAGAAATTACTTAATATGTAGTCAGGCCCCTAGAAATTACATTAGTTTAAGAACAAAACATCAAAATAAAAATTAAAAAGCTGTTGGACAGCTGCACAGTTATCAATCACATTTTCATTATGGTTTATATGTTCTCTTAAAATTTGGGGCAAATATTCTATCACACAACTATACACACACACACACACACACACACACACACACACACACACAAATATTGATATGCATCTTTAACAGGTTCTAGTGGAGATACAAATAACATCCACTATACCCCAAATGCCCTTTCCATATTTAAATGATCTACAAGGACAGAAATCACGCACTAGCGTGCGCGCGCGCACGCGCACACACACACACACACACACACACACACACACACACACGGCATACATTAGCTAAGTATTTTAACCTAATCAAAGGGAAGTAAAACTATTCTCAAACAACCATTGTCTTCAATTCTAACCCGTGAAATATCAAATATAATAAAAATATCAGCTTCTTACATACAAATATGATGTATATAAAATAATCCAAAATTCTTGATCTATAAGACTGCTATTTCTCAGTTATCATTTGCTTTGAGGACTGTGCGAAAGAAGCAATTGAAACTTGAAAATACTAATGACATTTTGTAGTAACCTTTTCCTGAATGCCATAAATAGGAAGAATATATTAAAAAGTGACAATGTAAACATTTTCAAAAATTAATGATATCAATCTACTATATTGACTCTATGTCATCTTTTCTACTTTCCTCAAATTCTAAATATGGAAACTTGTAATGTCTGACAACTTTAATGAGAATCAGTGAATTATTAATCCTGAAAAAGAAAAATTTATTTTGTAACTCTATGTTAGGACATAATTTAAAGTAGTAGTAAGATAGTATTAGCAAAACAGTTGAGAATTAATGTCCTTTAAAAATGTTAAAACATCTTCAAAAAACATAAAGAAAACTAAAATTTTTAAATATCTTATAAAAAATATGTAATCAAGTTTAAATAATTCAACTTTCATAGTTTTTATATAAGTTGTCAAATAAATAATAAAATGGAAAAATTATATGCTTCTTTGTTCTATATCATATACTAATGTTTCATTATATATACTATAAAACGGTTGTTATGTATCACCAGAATTCAATCTGATTGTAGTTTTGGAATTATGTGTACAGATTTCAAGACTTAATGAATATTTTCAGAATTGATTGCTTCCACCAAAAATGTCTGTACGATATAACGACTAAAAAAGTTAAATTAATGCATTTTATTTACTTGAATTTAAATTTCTTTATAGTAAATTTTATTGTATATATACAGCACAAATAATTTTATTTTAAAAGTTGAGATACACAGAATTGATGCCAAGTATCTGATATCTAGAATGTGACATGTATTTAATTATGATGCTGTCTAATCAGAACATTAATGATTTTACAAAAATGCATTCAATTATTTTCATCTACAGTAGGTTAATTTTAATAGTTGTGCAATTTTAATCTACAATCGAATAATTTTTTTCAATTACAAATTCTCAGACTCAACTTATTATTTTATATAAATCAACACAATTGAATCTGAGGCACTAATCATTCAAGCCAAAAGCATCTATCACATTTTCTAGGGTTGTTAATAAGGGTCCACATTTTATTTACTTAATATAATTTTTATCTTATTGCAAATAATAGTGTTATGATAAAACATAAGAATAAAAAAGCCTTCTATTTCATATTAAAGTATGTGTTAACTTATATTGTAAAAATATGAAATTCAAACCAACCTAATACATTCTATAAGTTATAACATTACCATCGAATAACATTTTTTATTCAATTGAACCACACCAATAAAATATCCAATAATCTCATTATTGCAATATCTAGTTACCTTAATATCACTTCCATTTAAACACATTCTATTTATGCGGCTGCCATTGGGTCGGTTGGAATCAATCCAGTAGATGAATTCTTCTCTGTAATCAAAGTCTATAGCAATAACATTGTTTAATCCCTAAAAATAATAAAAAAGTAATGGGTTTGACTAATAATTAATAGAAATTATTTTTAAACATTTGTTTATAAGAATCATTATCTCTCGTTGTACCTAAATATTTATAGTTAATACAAGAATAGCATTTGTAAGCAATTATTTTTAAAAGCATCGTAGTTTACATTTTTCCTATACCATACACTTAAGATGTTGCAAATTTATTTGAAAATATTTTCCAAGTATGGTACAACAACTTTAGAATGTTTATAAGTAATGGTTTAAGTAAATATCCAGTAAGAAAAAACAAAACAAGCAAAATTACTTCATTTGTAGAGATAAAGTGAAAGACTAGTTCTATAGGTTATTATTAAGTATAAATTTGATGCCATTATTATCTATTCTATAAAGTAACCAGAAAAGAACATACAACCAAATTAGAAAAATCAAGACCCCTGAATATTTATGATGAGCCCTGGACAACCATCTGATTAAAGTCAGTAAAGAAGGTTTAGAAATTTTAATCTCTCCAAAAGCTTTTGTCTCAACTACATAAATGAATTTCTTTACTTTTCTATTCTTTTTTTTTTCTTTTTATGTTTTGCATAGCATCTTAGGCAATACAGTGCCATATTAGAATTTAAAAGTTATAGCCATAGATATTAAACCAACAAGGAACTGTATAGTTAACATCTTTTTATTCCGCATGGTGGAAATTGAGAAAAAGCCTCACTTTATACTCATGGTTATGCATTTTTTATCAGGTAACAAAACTGAACAGGAATTCAGCTGGAGGGTTTCTCAATTCTACAGCTCTTTGATTTAGCAGTTTTCCAGTCCAGTTTGACTGATTTTGTTTGAGCACTGTACATCAGTATCTGGGAGTTTAAACGATTGCTTAGGGGTTAGTTTATTTCTGATCTATTGTTAGGGTTTATGGATTTACTACCCCAAAGGACTAACAAAACTCGGATCAGAATTTCAATTATGTTAGCTTATTCTAAGGCTTGAATAGTTTATTAATATATAAACTCTTATAAATTAAAAAGTAATTGATACTACAGACACTTCGCAAAGGCCCAAGAGATCTTTGCAATTTCTTTATATTTGATATAAGATTGCTTACATCATTATACACCTTAAAATTGTAGTTAAGTCGCAAATTATTTTAGTAGTTATTTAAGAGTAATTATAGTCCTATAGGTAAGGATTAGCATCTTCAGGGAGTTAGGTTTTTCATTTGCTTTGGTTTGGTTTTGCAGAAGAGGAAGAGAAAGGATGATGATATTTCCTATCTTTGAGTTCAGTTTCCCTATGTATTTTCAAAATTTAGAATTTAATGTTAATAATAATACTGCATTAGATTTATATTGTTCTTTATAAGAATCAGGCCAAGGCTAAATTATTATCATTCAGATTTTATTTCTTTCCAACCTAAGGATAGCTTATGCATAAAAGTGACTCGGAGAAGGTTGTGGTAAATACTGATTTTTTACCCCTTCTCTCAGCAGGGCTAAATTCTAGTAGTGATGGTTTTATAATCATAGGTTCAAATTTTATGCTTGTATTTGGCTTAATAGGGGCTATCTCTTTTTCATCAGCTCCAAATTATGAAGTTAACATGAAATAGCCTAACCCCACAGAATTACATGCCA
The DNA here is from genome assembly GCF_000151845.1 of Pteropus vampyrus. Taxonomy (NCBI): domain Eukaryota; kingdom Metazoa; phylum Chordata; class Mammalia; order Chiroptera; family Pteropodidae; genus Pteropus; species Pteropus vampyrus. The sequence continues at coordinate 5,266,419 of NW_011888798.1, read as the reverse complement.
TTAGTGATAAAAAGAAAACACAAAGAAGTAAACATGACAGTATAAATTCCTCACTATGCTCAGATGAATCAATGCAAGTATACTTCTTACTCATGATATTACTAATCAAGAATAATGACTATAAATGCTAAAAAAAGACTGATATTTAGTCATAGATTCCAAAGATTCACTAAATACCCATTCACAAGCTAAAAACTGGAGGACTCCTTAACTAAATATATTAAGTATATACATATCTAGGAAGTTGCCTATGCAAAATCAATCAAAATTCTAAAATATATATTAAACATATTTGAAGTTTTATAAAGAGTTGAATAAATTCACTTAAATAGTAGTCTATAATATTCTTTATATTCAAATTCTTTTTTTCACCAGATAAATAAAATACATAGGTTAAGTTTCTGTGATGGGTCAGCAATTCAGATGAAGAAGCATAAATTAAAGATATATAGAGAAAAAATAGAGAGAAACTTGCCTCTGCTTTTAGCAAAGATTTACCCACAATTCCTAGTTTCAGTAAAATTATTCTATTTCTTTTTTTTATAATAATCAATTTATATAATAAAAATTGAATTCCAAATTTAGCAAACCAACTATAATTAATCAAAGCCGTAAACACAGAGATTGAAGCTTTGAATTCTGACATGTCTATCTAGCCCAAATGGTCATTTTGCTATTGCCTACCCTTCATCCCCACAGAAAACAGTGCAATATTCTCTTTGCAGAATCACTGAAAAGAGCATTAAAACATCTATGGGCATGGTCAAAATTATGCAAAAACTAGAGCCATCCCAGTGGTTTCAGAACTGAAAATTGGTTTCATAAAAATCCTATTTTTTTTTTCATTTCTATATCTGAAAATTTGTATCCTTTAGTTTAAGATGATTAACTTAGGAAATTGTGTTTTGTTTCACCATACAATTTTACTGGTATAAAAGGCACTGTTAGAATTGAATTGGATAACACATTGGAAAGCTACTCGATTAATTTTCATTTTTAAAATCCATGTTATTAAGATACATTTTAAAAATGTGGTATACAAATTTGTTATAATTGGCCTAGCTAGAACTACGTATTACACTAGATAGGGTAAAAAAATCTACTAGTTATAATTTTATGCTACAAAATTTCTTGAGATTGTTACTGATAATGACAGAGAATGAAACTCAAGATATCAGGGTTAATTATTCTTCCTAAATAACTTGCACAAAATATTCCTAAATAATTAAGGCAAAAATGTTGTTGTCTTTCACTTATTTTGACTAAGAGAAAATGTGGAGTGATAATTTCTTTTGTTTTCTACCTCATTCTGTATATACAGACAAAATCTCTGAGAGGAAAAAAATGCTTTTCTACTGCCTAGAACTTCTTGAAAATTTCTATAATGTTATGATAAAGTTATGGTTACGAATATGGTCCCTGACAGAAATGATATATTTCAAACAGACCACAGTCAAAACTGGATATAAGGCTTATCTTTAGTTTTTCAGGTCTCTATTTCCTTACTCAGTGGTCATCATTAATAAATGCTTCCCCAAAGCACAGGTGTTCAGAGTCCTCATGAGCTTCCTCATCTTTCTGACTCTCTCTGTATTTTCATAAACACTACTCTAAAAAAAGAAAAAAAAAAAGAGAGAGAGAAAAAAAAACTATCTGAAATTAGTTAATTTCACTAATATCGCTTAGGTATTGGTTATTGTCAATAGTCTAAAATTATATCACCGAGAAAAAAGTGCTATCTTAAAGTGTGCATTAAAGTGGTTTGGTTATACGAAATGGACTTAAATAATGCATAGAGGAAAAAGTAATTTTGCCCCATTAAGAACGATCTCTGATAACATATTAGCTATGAAAGACAACACAAATGATATCAATAGAAATGTCCTGAGCCACAGAATTGGAAAATGAGGCAAGGAACTGACATTATAGTTCTGTTATATTTCTTTCATGAAATCTTTAAATAGTGTTGCTATATTAGCTAAATTTGTGGTTCAGCTGAGCTTGTAAATAGAGTATTCTAAAAAGAGAACTTTTTCCCTTTAAGATAGTACAGTCTAAAAGGAAGAAATGCTAATAAATGAATAAATAAATTAGTTAATTAAAGCAAATAAACTATATTGTATAGAGAAAATAAACATGTCACTTTGTTTGGAGACCATACAAGGAAATCAATGGTTGGCACATTTAACTTAAAAGGTATAAGAGGGTATGGAGATCTACTCTAAGAGAAAGTAATAATTTCCAATATTTTGTAACTTACTATATGCTTAAAATTAGACTGCACAGAAAAAAAAAATAAATCAAGTTAAATAATGTAGAAAATCATTTGGCCAGCAAAATTTTTTTCTGATTTAAAGCAGTTAGATATACTTAAACTTTCTCCCTAGGGATATTCATCTCTTAAAGTGATAGTTGTCAAATATGTATATTTTTAACAGATTTCTTTTTAGTTTTTATAAACTACATGAAAATATTTTATACTTTACTTAATCTCCTCAGAGAGAGAGGCAACATGATTCAGTGGATACTAGTGGCAACTCCAAACTCAAGAGCAAGAACCTAAACCACACATTCATGAATAAGGCAGGTGTTCATGCAATAACCACATGGAAAGTTTGAGGATTGATTTGGAGAGCATGGGCTCTATGTCAAAGTGGCAGCTGCTACACAGTTTGGATTGCAGCTATTCAGGGATGTGAGCCCAGCACTGCTACACCTTCATATTTTTTATGAGAAGCTAGAAATCTGGATTTTCATGTGAAAATTTCATTTTTAATCTCTGACTTAGAGGAAAGCTAGAAAGTCCAACTCTATCAGCAAGAGTCAATATCACACTTGTTAAAGAAAATTTGCACTTAAGATAAGACTAAATTCTTTTTTTTTTTTTAATGCCTACAGCACTTGGTATTTCTAGATGGCCTCGTCGAGACTCAATTCTTAAGCAAAACAAATGAAATTCTAATGATAGAGAATTCTAATGAGTAGAGAAATCCATTAGTGGAGTGGTAAAAATCATCTGAATTAAGTATTCTTTATGTTATTGACAAATTACCATATGAATGGCTTTCTTTGCCTATGCCTTTAGCAGCTATAAATATACTATAAGAATAAGAAATATTCTTACTTTTGGCATACTTGTTTTAGATAGTGATTTCACATATTCCTATCATTATTGTACAGTTTGGGGCAAAGAAAAATTTGTAGCAGAAAGATACAAATTAATCTTTCCGAAGAAGCTATTTCTCCTGACAACTAAAGATATGCTATAACTAACTGTATGTGGTTTCTCTAGTCTATGTAATAGTCACTTCAGTTTTAATCATTTGATTTTATGCCATTTCCACTGCAGACTGGCAAGGAAAAAAAAAAACAAAAACTGTTAAGGTGAGCAATTCACAGCTTTCTATCTTGTCATAAAAACTTAAGTTATACCTAATCATATCAAATACTAAATATAAATAAACTCTGACAATTAGACTCAAACATTAAAACAGAAGTCAAGATTCTCTTGGATCTTGGGATAGGTTGAGAGACGAAGAGGGTAAGATTGAAAATAGGTGCCTCACAACTTTTTAACCATGACTGGGTTACAATCACACTTTTGCTTCCTTGCTAATTCCAAATTTTAAGGGCTAGGAATCATCAATCTCTTTTACTTCCTGATCTATAAACTGAAACTTTAAATTCTCTAAAAGGAATTTATTTTTAAATCCCAAGGGGGAAAAAACTAATCTGGGTAATGCATGAAATGACTAAAAACAGAATTTTAGGCTTTCTCTAATTTTTTAGCTATCCTTGAGATAGTTTTTTTCTTTACATTAGTTATACCTGTATCTTTTACTTTCTTTGATTTGGTGTGATGTGACAAATTTAGAGTATCACGAGGAAAATTCAAACAAAATAAAATTTATGATTATATATATATATACATGCATGTATCCATGAATAGTGTTTTGTGAATTCTAGTTGTGAGATATTCCTATGGCTTTAGTGCATATCTGCTGTATCCAGAATGAATACTCTGAAATCATCATGGGAATGTCATACCTGTTTTAAAAGTGTGTAGTTGGAGCCATCAGTACTAATTTTCCTTATCTCATGATGATCAGCAAGAATTAGAAAAGGTTCTTCATCTAAATACCAAGACAAAAAAAAAATATTAGGTTTTTTGTATGTACGTTTCTCAGTTTAGTTTCAACGTCAATATGAATTCAAATGCAGAGCTCTAGTAGTTTAATGGTTAAAAAGTTCATACTGAGTACTTCAGTTGATAAGAAGATGAAAAGACAACAGATACCCAGACAGTACAAAAAAGTCAAGATAATTCTAAAAGTAAACTCTCTCTCTCTCTCAGTTTTCTTGAATATTGTTATTTTAAATTAGTAGAAGTACTTCCTGTTATAATTATTTCTTGATAATGAAATAATTATGCTCTCAAAATAACTGGTGAAAACCAAGAGTACCATTGCCTACATGTACTATTTTCATCTGCCTAGAGACTTTTAAATACTTTCTGAAGTATAGGATCTATAATCTTTGTTTATTAATTTTAACTTTACTCATAAGTCTGTTTTTTAATAGTCTTTATTTTCTTATTGTTTGTTCAATATGTTTTACTATCTCATTTCTCTAGAATCTAGGAAAGATAAGAATCTGACCATGCTCCATATATATGAAGATCCTCTAACCCTTTAGATCGTTTTATTCAGAACTTATTTGAACATAAAATGGATTCTTTAATAAAAGATATTTAGAAAGTTTTATATAGTATATTTATTCAACTATGAATAATTTGTATAGTATATTATTCAACTATGAATAATTTAAGGTCGATTTGACCACATTCTTGATTGTTATAATCCTAGATCAATTCAATAAAAATTTTGGTCAAATTCTTTCTAAATATCTTTGTTTCTTATATTCATATACTTAGTTGCCAGGTAAGCAAATTTAATGTTAACATAATTTAGAAAAAAAGCAATGAAAAAAAAGTTATTTTATGTTATTTAATGTAAATTTTATTGCAAATCATTTATAATTATAGAGATTTTGTATGTTTAATTTATGTTTAAAATTATTGCTTTCTTCCTCTTATCATTTAGTCCCACAGTAAATATATAATATATAGGGTAATATGTTTTAGCATACTTTATGTCAGGGATTAGAAACATGTGTCACGCATGCTAGATATCCCTTTCCATAAGTGGTGGAAGTGATTTCAATTAATCATTCCAGTCTTTCTGTGGAGGCTAAATGGAGACTCATAATCCTATTCAACAGAGTTAGCTCTCATTGAGGATGCCTTGCCATTCTTATA
>NW_011888798.1:5253052-5261052 GCF_000151845.1 Pteropus vampyrus | reverse complement strand
TCACACTTTTGCTTCCTTGCTAATTCCAAATTTTAAGGGCTAGGAATCATCAATCTCTTTTACTTCCTGATCTATAAACTGAAACTTTAAATTCTCTAAAAGGAATTTATTTTTAAATCCCAAGGGGGAAAAAACTAATCTGGGTAATGCATGAAATGACTAAAAACAGAATTTTAGGCTTTCTCTAATTTTTTAGCTATCCTTGAGATAGTTTTTTTCTTTACATTAGTTATACCTGTATCTTTTACTTTCTTTGATTTGGTGTGATGTGACAAATTTAGAGTATCACGAGGAAAATTCAAACAAAATAAAATTTATGATTATATATATATATACATGCATGTATCCATGAATAGTGTTTTGTGAATTCTAGTTGTGAGATATTCCTATGGCTTTAGTGCATATCTGCTGTATCCAGAATGAATACTCTGAAATCATCATGGGAATGTCATACCTGTTTTAAAAGTGTGTAGTTGGAGCCATCAGTACTAATTTTCCTTATCTCATGATGATCAGCAAGAATTAGAAAAGGTTCTTCATCTAAATACCAAGACAAAAAAAAAATATTAGGTTTTTTGTATGTACGTTTCTCAGTTTAGTTTCAACGTCAATATGAATTCAAATGCAGAGCTCTAGTAGTTTAATGGTTAAAAAGTTCATACTGAGTACTTCAGTTGATAAGAAGATGAAAAGACAACAGATACCCAGACAGTACAAAAAAGTCAAGATAATTCTAAAAGTAAACTCTCTCTCTCTCTCAGTTTTCTTGAATATTGTTATTTTAAATTAGTAGAAGTACTTCCTGTTATAATTATTTCTTGATAATGAAATAATTATGCTCTCAAAATAACTGGTGAAAACCAAGAGTACCATTGCCTACATGTACTATTTTCATCTGCCTAGAGACTTTTAAATACTTTCTGAAGTATAGGATCTATAATCTTTGTTTATTAATTTTAACTTTACTCATAAGTCTGTTTTTTAATAGTCTTTATTTTCTTATTGTTTGTTCAATATGTTTTACTATCTCATTTCTCTAGAATCTAGGAAAGATAAGAATCTGACCATGCTCCATATATATGAAGATCCTCTAACCCTTTAGATCGTTTTATTCAGAACTTATTTGAACATAAAATGGATTCTTTAATAAAAGATATTTAGAAAGTTTTATATAGTATATTTATTCAACTATGAATAATTTGTATAGTATATTATTCAACTATGAATAATTTAAGGTCGATTTGACCACATTCTTGATTGTTATAATCCTAGATCAATTCAATAAAAATTTTGGTCAAATTCTTTCTAAATATCTTTGTTTCTTATATTCATATACTTAGTTGCCAGGTAAGCAAATTTAATGTTAACATAATTTAGAAAAAAAGCAATGAAAAAAAAGTTATTTTATGTTATTTAATGTAAATTTTATTGCAAATCATTTATAATTATAGAGATTTTGTATGTTTAATTTATGTTTAAAATTATTGCTTTCTTCCTCTTATCATTTAGTCCCACAGTAAATATATAATATATAGGGTAATATGTTTTAGCATACTTTATGTCAGGGATTAGAAACATGTGTCACGCATGCTAGATATCCCTTTCCATAAGTGGTGGAAGTGATTTCAATTAATCATTCCAGTCTTTCTGTGGAGGCTAAATGGAGACTCATAACCCTATTCAACAGAGTTAGCTCTCATTGAGGATGCCTTGCCATTCTTATATCCCAAATAAAGTTCTACATTTGTTAACATAAAATTAATCAGTCATGTCCTACCTCAATAGTTAAGCAATTTGTTTCTTTACAATTTAAATGTAAGATTTTAAACCATAAAATTCTTAGAAGAAAACATAGGAAAAAAGCTTCTTGTTAAAGCTCTTGGTAACAGTTTTTTGAGTATGACATAAAAAGCACAAGCATCAAAGAAAAAAATAAATACGTGAGATTACATGAAACTAAAAAGGTTCTGCACAACAACGACAACAAAAAACAATTGATATAATAAAAAGGTAACCTATGGAAAAAAAATAGTTGCAAATCATGTCTGATATGGGATTAATATTCAAAACATATAAAGAACTGGTAAAACTAAATTATAAAAATAATTTTGATAAAAAAAAAAGTCAGAGGAAATGAATAGACATTTTTGAAAAAAAGACATACTAATGGCCAACAGGTATATGAAAAGATGTTCAAGAGCTCTTATCATTAGAGAAATGCAAATCCAAACCACAATGCTAAAATCACTATCATCAAAAAGACCAAAGATAACAAGTGTTTGCAAGTATGTGGAGAAAAGAGAACTCTGTGGTTATTGGTAGGAATGTATATGATGCAGCCAGTATGGAAAACAATATGGAGTTTCCTTAAAAAGTTAAAAATAGAACTACCATATGATCCAGCAATCTTGCTTTTTGGTATATGTCCAAAAAAAAAAAAAATGAAAACCAGGGTATCAAAGATGTATCTGCACTCTAACAGTTATTACAGCATTATTCACAAGAGTAAATATATGGAAACAACCTACATGTCAATAAATGAATGGCTAACAAAGATATGATTATATATATATACACACATACATACATACACACATGCACATACACACAGAGAGATGTGCTATATACACACACACAATGGAATATTATTCAGCCATGAGAAGAACATCTTGACATTTTGTGACAACACAGACGGTCTTTGAGGACATTACACTAAGTGAAGTAAGTCAGACAGAGAGACAAATACTCTATGATATCACTTATACATGGAATCTAAAAAAAAAAAAAAAGAAGAAGAAAATTAACTCATAGAAACAGAGAGTAGAATGGTGGTTACCAGGGTCCGAGGAGTGGTAAAAAGAGAGATGTTGATTAAAAAATACAAACTTCCAGTTAGAAAATGAGTAAGTTCTAGGCGTCCAATGCATAGCATTGTGATTATAGAAAACAATACTGTACTATATACTTGAAAGTTACTAAGAGAGTAGATCTTAAATGTTCTCACCACATAAAAAGAAACGATAATTATGTGAAGCGATGGAGGTCTTAGCTAACTGTACTATGATGATCATATGGCAAAATGTAAGTGTATCAAATCAAAACATTATACACAACGTTCTTTATTGTGTAACTTAAAGTTACACAATGTTATTAGACAATTATATCTCAATAAATTTGGGGAAAAACTAACCTCACTTTAGCAAAATATGTATGCTTCAGGAACGCTTAATTTTTTATATCAAAACTACTATTTGTTTCTAATTGATATTGTTAATGGAAAACAACAGCATGAATATATGATACAATAAGACTCAAATTGTAATCATTAGCATTCATCTCCTTTACACGATCTTTTATGAAAAGTTTATAGTAATGGAAACTGACTGGTTTTGAGATTTCTAACTCTTCTTATCCCATGTCTCTAAATGCATAATGTAGTAACTAGTAAGCTGGCCAAAAGCAGGTTGGTTGGCAAATAAAACAATTCCATATAATATACAAATTGATTCAAGAATGAATATTTCAAAAATAAAGTAAAATAAAATAAAAATTGAAAGGGGATTTTCTTGCTATTATGTACAAAATTTTAATCAGTTAAAAAACTAATTTTTAAATTCTTATCCCTAGTATTTGTTTTATGAAAGTAGATGAGAACACATCAAATATTTTAAATGTTGTCACCAATATGCATACATATATATACATATATGCATACATATGTATACACACATACATATGTATATGTATGTATATATATACACACATATGTATGTGTGTGTGTATGTGTGTGTGTGTATATATATATGCAACTAGCAATGCTATTTTATTCATTATATTCAAAAGCAAAGTAAGAGATATGGAGACAGCTTATGTACCACTTTTTGTCCATTTTAACAGTTATATATTTCTTTGTATCATTTTAATATGTGTGATAACGTCTCCTAATAAATTACAATATTTTTTTGTTATGGGCCATGTCTTATAGAATTTTCTAATTTACAAAGTCAATTACACAATTTGAAACAAATAGAATTTTAATAATATTTGCCGAATCACTGGAAGATTTAAAATAATCTTATAATAGCTGATTTATTGTTGTCATCATTATTACTGTTATTATTGTTGACCTGTTGTTCTCCTTGGCATGAATATATGAATATGTGTGATGCATGTGAAAACGAAAAACTATTAGAACACTGTTACAATAGGCTCTTTAATAGTCTAGGCCAAACATGCTCCTAAGAACTGTGATTCAGCAGGAAGCATGCTAGAGATCTTTTTACTTGTGAGAACTCTCAAAATCTAAAAAAAAAAAATTAAAACAATTAATAATTAATAAGTCCATAATGCAAAATTATTACAAACAGAGCAGTTTGTGGACAGTACACAAAAACACAGTGGCAGAACCCCATATCAAGGTAAATAAGGAAGAATTTTGATTTCTAAAAAATAGCAAGGAGGAATGAATTCAATAAAATATCTGTAAAATTCAGGATCCATATGTGTAATTGAGGTTGAATCAATGGACAAGTTCAACTCGATACCTGAAAGTGATTTGCAGCCATTTAGATTATCAGGTTGTATTTCATATCCATCTATACAGAGGCACTTGTAGGTCCCATATGTATTGATGCATTGCTGGCTACACGGAAAGCCTGAAGAGCATTCATCAATGTCTACACATGTTTTACCATCATTCTTCAGTTGGAATCCAGGCCAGCATTTGCACTGGAGAATGAAAAAAAAGTATAATCTATTTGTATCATTGTCACTGTCTTTTTCTATTGGATATCTCTTTAGCATGATTCAAGCAAGAAAATTACTGAAGGATAGATAATGGCAAGTCTTTCTGTCACCCAGCGATTAACCTCTAATAATTACAAATATTAAGTAAAGTTAAAAAATATTCTGTTGATTAACTTCATTTGATTATCTGAAGTTGAGAAGATTACAAAAGTTAACTGATGCCACCAAAGCCATGTGGCTAGAGAATGGCAAAGAAAACAGAACTAAACTGTCATCTTTTATTGTTTTTATTTCACTACATTGTCTTTTTAGAAGACTTTAACAATGATGAGAGTAAAATCTTATGTGGAGCTTGAAGACTACTAACATTGTCACATGTTATTTCATTACAGAATTACAGAAATCTATGATGTAGTGATTATTATCCTTAGTTAACTGATGAGACACCTAGAGGGACAAAGGTGAAGTTGCCTAGATAAAGCCAGGAAGAGATTTAAGGCTGTTTATAATTTTTAAAACATAGGAAGGCTTAATTACTATTTATTGATTGAGTCTGATTCCATAACCAGACATGTTGATGTAGTCTATAGAAATAATAATATTAATACAGTTTCCTCACCATTATTAAATCAATTTGTATCATTAAATTCTTTCTTCAGTATCTCTATCATGTTCTGTATAGTCCTTTGATGATGATAACCTGGCATATCAATTTTGAGTACAGTATCATGCCATATATGTCTCTAAATTCCTGAAAATAATAAGATGCTGTGATTGATCACTGTCTTTCAATTCTATATTCAGTCCCTGTCAAGTAGCATATGAGAATTGTAATTATACAAAATAAACCTATAATTGGCCAGATGATTATGATCATATTAACCTTTACCAAGACTTTTTAGTGGTCTTTGAATAAAGGAAGTGGTCTTTGAATAAACTACCTAGATTATAAAATTTTTGCCATGACTAACTCTTAAAGGAATTTAAGTTAGTCTTCTGTTCTTAAAGGAATTTAAGAGTTAGTCATGGCAAAAATTTTATAATCTAGATAATTTCTTTGAAGATAATAGTGATGGCAGAACTTTTTATTTACGAAAGAGACATATATGTGTATTGTTAGTCATCCAACAATTAACTGAGAGGCAGAATTTTTTTTTTTTTTTAAGTAGGAAAAGGCATTCATTACTCGAAAAGGAAGCAACACCAACTTCATCTGAAACTGTTCAAAAGATACTTTTTTTAAGTCCTTTCATAAGAAATAAATCCTTTTAAGTTCTTAGCACTTTCTTCTTTAACAAATTTCACCAATATTTACCTAATAATCCTCAGCAATTACAATTTAAAAAAAAAAAAATCTCTAGAGCCCACTAGCAAGCCAGAAAATCAAAGTAAAAGCCACATAGCTTTATTTCTCAAATTCTCATCATATCTTAGTCTGTGGCATTATTTTCCTTAAGGAGACTCATCTTACTACCTGATTTAGAAAGTCAAGGGAATTGATGCTGTACCATGGCAAAAGAAAATGAGATGCTTAATGTTATTGAAGTGTACTTATAAAAATGGTTAAGCTGGTAAGTTCTGTCATAGTTTACCACAATTTTTAAAAATAAATAATTTAAAAAAAAAGAAAAGAAGAAACTGACAATATACAAGATGATGTCACTGAAGATTGGAAAGTAGATATGTGATCATATGGTCAGGAAGCCAGAAAACCCATAGTCAGACACAGGATGGTGCTGAATTCAAGGTACACTTTAGGATAAGTGAAAGGAACTTTCATAAAATACATTGAATTCTTCTAAAAGAGGATTACAAAAAAATATTAAACAGTGTCTCAATTTTAATGAGATTTCTGAAAATCACTTTGATTAATGATAGGCTTACAGAACTACTATATCAAATAGATGGCTTAGATTAAAAACGTATTTATGGAATTTTAATTTCTTAAAGGTAAAATTTATAAACACTATTGAATGCAACATACATTTCTATAAACAAAAGAACTTTAGATGTTTAACGTTTACAGTGTTTTTTAAAAATTGTTTATTAAATAAGATTTTAAGAAATAATTTTCTCCCAAATTCATATCCTTGCTTTAACAAAAACATTTTTGCTCTCAAATAATCAATAAACATCCCTGGGAAATTCTTTTCGATTAACTTTCATAAATTAAATAAAAGAATATAATAATTATTTGTATTTTCAAAAATAAAAGATGAGTGATTTATCTACATTTGACAGAAAATAGTTCAAAAAATCTAATCTCTCACCTTCATTTAAAAAGATAATTTTTATGAAAATGAGATTTATATATATTCAATGTCATTTTAATTTTCTTCATCATCAAAAACTATTTGAAATTTTCCTGATTTGTGTTAATTTTCATATAGGATCATATAAGCTATGGAAAGAAACATAGCTACTCAAACTTTTCCTACTACTTTCAGGAATTTTTTTTGCAGCTTTTAAAGTGACATTTGGAAAAAAAAAATTAGAAATAAAGTGATATTTGGCAAACAGTGTCTTATTTCTATTGTATACATTAAACATTACCTGTCTTCCAGAAGTATATTTATTTTTCCATGGTAATTTGTCCTTCCCATCAAAATAAGAGTTTTGCTTTAGTAAATCTTAGTATTTTCTTTTGAATAGATACATTGCATTTGTTTTACAGCAAATATTTAAGTTGTTCACAGCCTAAATGTTGGTCTAAATTTTGCTTTCATAAGCAATTTTCATTTTGTTGCAGAATTTAGAGGATTTATTGACATGTTCTGCTGATATTGTAATGAGAAATAGGTTATTGGATAGTTTTTCCCATTCCCTGGCAAAGAGAAACCCATCAGCTAAGGTTTTTTTTCCCACCAAATAGATAAGCATTTTATTGTATATAAGGCATTTTACTCAATGTTGTGTGTATTTATGTGTTTTGAACTTTTGCTTAAAACTATTTATGATTCTAATCTTACCTACTTGAATTTTTATACTGATCTCTTTCCTCCAATAGTGTTTTATTTTATTCAGTAGTTTTAATGTATGTATATATTCAGGAACATTATTAAAAAAAAAAAAAACAACTCTGTCAAGTATATACATAGAAATTTTTAATGATTAAATAGTTTGTTTATTTTAATTAGAAATTTCACTTTTTTCTATGACCCCTTTTAGACAAGTCAAAGCAAAAATAGTGATATCTTAAAGGTATCAACAAACAAATATTGCTATGTAAGGAGTCTAGAAAGTAATTAAAATAG
>NW_011888798.1:5247024-5252232 GCF_000151845.1 Pteropus vampyrus | reverse complement strand
GATCTATTAAAGAAAGATGTTTAGCCCCAGCTGAAACACTTTTACTGGTGAGAAGTAAGGCATCTCATTCCAACGTAGAATTCTAATCTTAGAATAGTCATCCTTATATTAAACAGAATCTTATTTACATTGACTAGAACCAGCTCCTCATTTCAGCTGCTGAAACAAGTCAGACTAGGTATGCACCCTATTCCAGAATTTCATAAATTTGAAGACAGCTAATAAGCCATCTTTGTTTCAGGCAAAATTTCCAAAGGTGTGTGTTCTAGACCTCTTATGCTTCTGGATGTACAAATTTGTATACACTACAATGTGTCAAGATTTCTCTTAAAGTGTCCTGTTCTTAAATGTGCACAGTACCCTAGGAGCATTCTGATCAGTGCAACACTCAGTAGAAGAAAATTTATCTTCTGTAATGATCCTAACTGGTGACTGCTTCTGTGCTTTATGGAAGCCACGCCCTATTGTGATCCATACAGCACTATTATTCAATTAAAAAGAATAATTTTCAAATCCACAGTTATTCAATACAACATTGGAGGTCCTAGCAAGTATAATGAGACAAGAGAAAGATATAAAAGTCATCCAAATAGGAAACACAGAAGTCAAACTGTCACTATTTCTGGATGACATGATTCTCTATATAGAAAACCCTAAAGACTCCACAAGAACACTACCAGAAACAAAAAACAATTACAACAAAGTTTCTGGATACAAGATAAATGTTCAAAAATACATGGGGTCCCTATACTCTAATAATGAAGTGTCAGAAAAAGAAGTGGAAAATAATTCCTTTTGCAATTGCACTAAAAAAAATAAAATATCTAGGAATAAATCTAATGAAACATGTGAAGAATCTATATAATGAAAACTACAAGACTCTATTAAAAGAAATCAAAAAAGACACAAAGAAATGGAAAGATATTCCGTGTCCTTGGATTGGGAGAATCAACATAGTTAAAATGACCTTATAATCTTAAGTATTATACAGATTTAATGCAATCCCCATTAAAATCCCATTGGCATTTTTTAAAGAAATAGAATAAAAAATCATCAGATTTGTATGAAAGCACAAAAAGCCTTGAATCATTAAAGTCATCCTGAGGGGGAAAAAAAAAAAAGTCTGGAGGCATCACTCTGCTTGACTTGAAATTATACTACAAAGTGACATTAATCAAAATGGCATAGTATTGGCAAAAAACAGACACACGGAACAGTGGAACAGAATTGAGAGTCCAGAAGTTAACCCATCTTTATATGGGCAAATAATTTTCAACAAAAAAAGCCAAAAACATACAGTGGAGAAAAGAAAGCCTCTTCAATAAATGTTGCTGGGAAAACTGGAAAGCCACCTGCAAAAGAATGAAACTAGACTGTTGTCTATCACCACACACCAAAATTAACTCAAAATGGATTAAGGACCTGAATATAAAAACTGAAACAATAAAATGCATAGAGAAAACATAGGAACTAAACTCAGGGACCTTGAACTTAAAAAAGATTTTATGAATTTGACCTCAAAGGCAAGGGAAGTAAAAGCAAAAATAAATGAATGGACTACATCAAACTAAAAAGCTTCTGTACAGCAAAAAAAACATCTTTCAGGTAAAGAGACAACCATCCAAATGGGAAAATATATTTGCAAGCAACATCTCCAATAAGGGCCTAATATCCAAAATGCACAAAGAACTCATACAACTCAATAACGACAACAAAAAAAACCAATTAAAAAATGGGCAGAGGACCTGAACAGACATTTTTCCCTAGAAGACATACATATGACCAACAAACATATGAAAAGATGCTCAATATTGCTAACTATTAGGGAAATGCAAATCAAAACCACAATGAGATACCATCTCACACCTGTTAGAATAGCTGTTATCAATCAGACAAGTAATAATAAATGTTGAAGTGGATGCAGAGAAAAAGGAACCCTCATACACTGCTGGTGGGACTGCAAATTGGTACAGCCACTATGGAAAACAGTATGGAGGCCCCTCAAAAAACTAAGAATTGATCTACCATATGATCCAGCTATCCCTCTACCGAGTATTTACTCCAGAGACTTGAAAACTCATATCTGAAAAGATATTTGCACACCAATGTTCATAGCAACATTATTCACGGTGGCCTGGACATGATAGATGATTGGCTAAAGCTGTGGTACATATATACAATGAAATATTACTCAGCCATAAGAAGAGATGAAATACTGCCATTTGTGACAACATGGATAGATTTCGAGATAATCATGCTAAGCAAAATAAGCCAGACAGAAAATGTTGAAAATCACATGATATCACTTATATGTGGGATATAAACCTAAAAGCAACAAACAAATAGGACAAACAAACAGAGATTCATGGACATGGACAATAGACTAGTGGTTACCAGATGGTAGTGGGGAGGGGGAAACGGGGAGATTGATAGGGTAAAGAGAGTCTAATATGTGATGACAGAAAGAAATCTAGCTATGGGAGGTGAACACACAATGTAAATATATATATGCCTTACTGTTAAAATATACAGCTGAAACTCATTGGATTTTGTTAACCAATGTCACCATAATAAATAAATAAATAAATTTAAAAATATAATAATAATTTTCAAATGAATTGCTTTTCCTCAGATTTCCCCACAATTACATAATCGATTTAACCTAATGCACAGCTTTAATTTTAGTATTTTGTTTATTTGCATTCTCCAGTCCAACATCAATAAAACAAAGATGTTTTTAAATGCTATTGTTGTCAATCATTTGTCAGTGAATTATTCTCTTAGGGAAAATGGTACTAATAAAAAAAAATAGAATATTAGGCATGATTTATTTTTTAGTGTATTTGCAGACAGTCCTAATAATTTACATGTTTTTTATTCTTGTTCATATAAAAATATTGCATTCTCCAGTGTTGTGGTAAATAAATGATTAGCCCATTTCACTTGAAAGATGATTGGGAAAGAGAACTTAGGAGTTACATACATATCTAATACAACTATTAACTTAGCAGTATCTCTCTAAAAACTAGTCTTCTCTTATTTATTTTTTCTTTATGTTCAGTATATGTTAAAAGTATATTTTGATTTATTTACCTTGCTGAGTATATTTTTACAATTTTATACCACACTATTATTATGGTTTGCATACATAGAAACTCTCCATTTAAATCATTTTATCTAACAATATTTTCATACCTTTTAAGTTTTATAGCTATATTAGATTAAACAGTTTTCATTATATCAAATTCTAATGTATCCAATAATTTGCTATTTTTGATGAATACCTACCTTGTAACTGACTGGTAGGTCCTGACAATCTTGGGAACATCCACTGACTTTCTTACTCAAACATTCATTTATATGGCAGTTTCTCTCATCTGAGCCATCTCCACAGTCATCCTGATTGTCACAAAGACCTCCACTGGGAATGCACCTGCCATTTTTGCACATAAAAAATGAACTATTGCATGACTGTTCTGGAAAAAAAAAATAAAACAAATGAAACATAAAGGGCATGCCATTGTTTTATATTACAATTGTTGATATAAAATTCACAAATATGATAACTTATGTGTTAAAAATTATAGTAAATATATGTACATATAAAATGCTTTATATTCGATATAATATATTACACACAATACATAGAAAATCAAGGGCAACCTGTATTTTTGTTCAACCCACTATAAATCTTGCTTTACCATAAAAATGAATAATCAAAATAAGCATCTATAGTAAAATTAATGTCTTCATCCATATTGTGAAGAATTGAGTTCAAAAGTGTAATGATAGTATGACATTTCTCTCAGCCACAGGTCTCTGAGAAAGCACATGTCACTAAAAATTAAGTATCTCGGTCAATATTCCTAAATTCTTTTTCTTCTTGGAAATATAGCATTGACATTTTTAAGTCAGGGCATAAAAAGGACATTTTGAGTGAATAATAGTTGTTCCAAATATAGCTGTGGAAAGGAGTTGAGGTTTTGCAGCTACTCCTATCCTGATGATTTAAACATTACTCATTATCATAATATGATTAAAGAAGTCATACTAACATGTAAACTAAATGAGGAAATAATTAATTAGGTTTTTATTCTAAAATATACGTCTATGTATTCAGTTGTTAGAATAGTGAAATGATAAATATACCAAGTTTGTCTATGTATATATTTCTGTTCAGATGATATGCAATTTATTTTATTTTGCCTAATTATGAATAATACAGCTTTCTCAGTAAATCTCAACTTCTTTTATGTTTCAATTTTCAAATATGTCCATATCAGGAAATTATCTTCATGTAAAATAATGTATTAGGAAAAAGAGACCATTTATTGAAGGGAGCAGGTTGATGGGTTCATCAAGTTCATTGTTTCAAATCTTCATGTTTTAGGCACAGACTAAATTTCGAACACTAGATACAAACCACAGCTGATGACTATGATCCTGTGTGATATCACTAGAGACATCAATGCTTAATTATCTCTGTTTCCTTTCGTTGAACACCACACTAGACTAAAAACCAGAGTCACAGTTTTGCCATCAAAAAAAGACAAATTGTGGAATAACCAGAGTATTATATATTTTTTGTACCTGCACTTTTACACTTTGGGTTTAAAGGTGCTTCATCAGAATGGTCAGGGCAGTCAAAGTCTCCATCACACTGCCACTGAGTATTTAAAAGACATCGTCCATCAGCACAGCTAAACTCTTCTGCAGTACACTGGCGGTATCCTAGAGACAAAGAAATAACAATTCTAATTGAAATAACAAATATTAATTAAAAATTCATCCTCTAATATACACTATTCTCAAATAAGCATGTGAGATACTCATGCTTTCTATGGGAAATGTTTTTCATTTCTTTCTAGGACAGTGGTCGAACTTGAAAGGTAGGACTAAGGTCCAGAAAATAAAGTTATAAACAAGGCATTATTATTGCTTCTAGGTGAGAAAACAAGAATGCAACCCTGCAGTATGCCATCTTGGTTCACCTTTTATCGATATCCTAAAGAGTTCCTTTAGAATGGAAAACAAAAATGAAAGATATCAGATTTTTTTTCAAGACCTAATTTGATTAGGTATAGCAATAGAACATATGGGTGAACTAATTCTGAGTTATAATAATAATTCTCAGAAGCTGTAATGTCATGTTTATGTTTAGGAGTTAGTATTTAAAGTGTAAAGAAATTATTAAAATAAGAAAAAAAA
>NW_011888798.1:5241693-5246974 GCF_000151845.1 Pteropus vampyrus | reverse complement strand
AACATAAAGGGCATGCCATTGTTTTATATTACAATTGTTGATATAAAATTCACAAATATGATAACTTATGTGTTAAAAATTATAGTAAATATATGTACATATAAAATGCTTTATATTCGATATAATATATTACACACAATACATAGAAAATCAAGGGCAACCTGTATTTTTGTTCAACCCACTATAAATCTTGCTTTACCATAAAAATGAATAATCAAAATAAGCATCTATAGTAAAATTAATGTCTTCATCCATATTGTGAAGAATTGAGTTCAAAAGTGTAATGATAGTATGACATTTCTCTCAGCCACAGGTCTCTGAGAAAGCACATGTCACTAAAAATTAAGTATCTCGGTCAATATTCCTAAATTCTTTTTCTTCTTGGAAATATAGCATTGACATTTTTAAGTCAGGGCATAAAAAGGACATTTTGAGTGAATAATAGTTGTTCCAAATATAGCTGTGGAAAGGAGTTGAGGTTTTGCAGCTACTCCTATCCTGATGATTTAAACATTACTCATTATCATAATATGATTAAAGAAGTCATACTAACATGTAAACTAAATGAGGAAATAATTAATTAGGTTTTTATTCTAAAATATACGTCTATGTATTCAGTTGTTAGAATAGTGAAATGATAAATATACCAAGTTTGTCTATGTATATATTTCTGTTCAGATGATATGCAATTTATTTTATTTTGCCTAATTATGAATAATACAGCTTTCTCAGTAAATCTCAACTTCTTTTATGTTTCAATTTTCAAATATGTCCATATCAGGAAATTATCTTCATGTAAAATAATGTATTAGGAAAAAGAGACCATTTATTGAAGGGAGCAGGTTGATGGGTTCATCAAGTTCATTGTTTCAAATCTTCATGTTTTAGGCACAGACTAAATTTCGAACACTAGATACAAACCACAGCTGATGACTATGATCCTGTGTGATATCACTAGAGACATCAATGCTTAATTATCTCTGTTTCCTTTCGTTGAACACCACACTAGACTAAAAACCAGAGTCACAGTTTTGCCATCAAAAAAAGACAAATTGTGGAATAACCAGAGTATTATATATTTTTTGTACCTGCACTTTTACACTTTGGGTTTAAAGGTGCTTCATCAGAATGGTCAGGGCAGTCAAAGTCTCCATCACACTGCCACTGAGTATTTAAAAGACATCGTCCATCAGCACAGCTAAACTCTTCTGCAGTACACTGGCGGTATCCTAGAGACAAAGAAATAACAATTCTAATTGAAATAACAAATATTAATTAAAAATTCATCCTCTAATATACACTATTCTCAAATAAGCATGTGAGATACTCATGCTTTCTATGGGAAATGTTTTTCATTTCTTTCTAGGACAGTGGTCGAACTTGAAAGGTAGGACTAAGGTCCAGAAAATAAAGTTATAAACAAGGCATTATTATTGCTTCTAGGTGAGAAAACAAGAATGCAACCCTGCAGTATGCCATCTTGGTTCACCTTTTATCGATATCCTAAAGAGTTCCTTTAGAATGGAAAACAAAAATGAAAGATATCAGATTTTTTTTCAAGACCTAATTTGATTAGGTATAGCAATAGAACATATGGGTGAACTAATTCTGAGTTATAATAATAATTCTCAGAAGCTGTAATGTCATGTTTATGTTTAGGAGTTAGTATTTAAAGTGTAAAGAAATTATTAAAATAAGAAAAAAAAAGTTAATTGTAGAGCAATAAGCACAAAAAAACTATTGCAATTATCCTATATATTGATTTCTAGAGGCATTAAAAAACTTTCTTCGAATCACAGTATCAACCCATCAATTGTTAATTTCATGCCTGTTCGTAAGTGAAACACATTTGATTTTAAATATTATAAAATGTTAAATAAGATTTTTTCCCTAGGTTTATTAACAATAAAAATATCATTTCTATTAGAAACTTTCTGGTAAATGTAAGCAAATATTCTGTTTTTGGAGAGAGAAAGTTAGATTTTTATGGTTTAAAAAATAAAATTTCAATAAAAACTAATTCAACAATGTTTACTTAATTGAGATGTTTATCACATTGAATGTCAAAATTAGATGGTTCCAGAATATCCCCAATTTTCTTAATATTTCTTCCCTCCTTTTTTCTCACTAATTCCTCCAAATCCAATAACAATAAAGATTATCTACATAACTCTTAACAACATATTTCTCTTCTTTTTTACACTACTGATTTTATTTTCCCTTACTTACTTCCAGTTCATCTTTAATTCATTAACATCTCATTTCTTCAACATCTACTTTCTGAAATTCCTCATAGCTAATAAATACCAGTGACAAATGTCAAATTTAAAGGTGCCTCAGACTGCTCTCTACCTTACTTTCCTGTAGCCGTTGATGTTGCTGGCCACATGATGTTGTAAATCCAGCTTCTTTCTAACTTTGCCTTTGTTGTTCTTTTTTCTCTCTTTGTATATGAAGTCCTCTCCTGTTCCACCCCAAAATGTTATACGTAAAGCCCTAACTTCAATCTTCAGTCTATAGTTTTCTCCCTTTTCCTTTCTATAGTGTTAGGTGTTCTCATTCTCTGTCATATTTTGAGAATCACCATCATTCTGATGGCCACCAAATTAATATTATTTGTCTTGATCACACTTCTGCTCTTTAGAACTACACTTTCAAACACTCCCTACTTAGTTCATGCAATTGTCTGATTAATATTTCATTTTCAAAATGTCTAGAATTAACTTTTTGTTACATCTCTTCTGCACCAGCAAAACTAGTCCCTAACCTCCAGTGTTTCAAAGTTAATTTATAGCAACATCATCCACTACGTCATCAAGATAGAAATTTCTCCTCCTTCCTATCTAACTATAAATGAATTCTGACCCTTACTGAAGGTCAAAATTGCAATAACCTCCTTACCAGTTTATTTTCCCCTTATGCCCTCCCCTTTCTCATGGCAATATTTCATCCACTCTACTGAAAAAAAAAAAAAAAAAAAAAGATAGTTCTAAAACATACATTTGACTGAGATGTTCCACTATTTCAAAATGTCTTCTGGCCATTGAGAGCCAAAATAATTAAACACAAATTCTTTAACTTTGTATTTCAGAATTTTTAGGATCTAGCTTCAACTTAACTTTCTAGCTTCAACTTACCTGAAAAGACTAATTGCCATTTTTCAATTATCTAAATTTATGGATCTTTGTATATAGAATATATAGAACATATATAGAATTTGCTTTGTGTCTGGAACTGCTCTAAGCACTTTATAAATATTAACTCACTTAATTTTCTTACCAGTCCAAAGAGTTAAGCAATGTTATTATAACTTTTTTACAAGTGAGGAAATTGAGGTACAGGGAGCTGAAATAACATTTCCAGTCACATAGCTAGTAAGTGGCAGAGTCAGGATTCTGATCCAAGCTCTTGCTCCAGGGTTTATGCTCCTAAGCACTATGTCATTCTCTCTAGCATCTAAATATAATTTCCTATGACAAACATTCCCTGCTTCTATTCTTTAGTGCTTCAAAAATCATTTTCTGAGGTCTGAGTTCATGTATTATAATACTTATTTCTATCCAGTAATGTATGTTATTATACTATATTGTATTTCAGATTTTCTTTTTTCACTGTAAGTTTTTCTAGTGAGACCTCTGTCTCATTTATCTCCATATTGACCAAATATAGTATCTAGCAGAGGGAAGATATTCAATCAGACATAACTCTACTTCGGATTTACATTTTGACTTATGATGTAGTTTTTAAAATATCACATTGAGTCTATGACCTAATGGTGAAATGATCATAAAAACTGATACCCACTGATTTCAAAGAGATTTACATTAAAGACCAAGGCTATAGACACTGCATGGGGAAGACAAGGAAGGGCACTATTTCTACTGCTTTTTACAGGTATATGTGGATTTCACAGCTTTTTATTTTATATTAATTAGCTCACGCATTTAAATGTTTTACAAAACCAGTAGGTTTATATTAGTTTACAACTTCAACTGGGAATTTTTGATGGCTGATTTTTTATCCCAAAATTTACATCTGGATTTGTATAAATATCACATATATGATGGTTAGATAATTATATGCATAGTGACAAGATACATTTCATAATAATATTACATTTTAACAAAAAGGGCGTGTGTAAAAAGATAAGGCAAAGAGAAAATGTTTAGTATTCAGTATTTCTGATAGTTGCAAAATTGTATTCTTCCTCTCTCTCAAATATTTGATTTGGCTATGGGATTAAATTAGACAGCAATATATCGTCTTTAAAGTACAGAGTACTTCAAAGTACTAAAAACCAAAGATATTTTTTATAAACATTTTCCAGTGCGGTTCCTGATAAGAATACCCTTCAAGTAGGCATGATTTCCAAAGAAATGTGTAATTATTGTAGCTTGAAGAGGTTAAATGTAATGTGTCTGTGTATTACTGAATTTAAATGTCTTTACTGGTATTAATAAATGATATCTTTGTTTTTGTTATTTATTTATGTATTCCTTAAGTCATTTTAAAAGACTAAGATTTAACCTGAGAATTTTCTCCATGAAAAGTTTAGATATACTTACCACACTGCAGCGCCTCGTCAGAGCCATCTCCACAATCATCATCATAGTCACAAACAAATTGCTTGGGAATGCATACTTTATTATGGCACATGAAAGCATTTTCATCACATGTATTATTGGGAGCTAAGAAAGACATCACAAAAAATAAAGTTATATGAGCACCTATTTTATCTTCCCGCACCTTAGAAGTTTGGGTAAGGTATGTTGGTATACTCAATAATTCATAGTTATTTAGACAAAAAAATTACTCAATGTTCACTATATCATTTAAATTAATAATGCATATTAACACATATTTATTAATATACTTGAATATATTAATATAAATTTGTAATTCAAAGTTTAATATTAATACATCCAATAGTTCTAGAGTGAACCTGAAATTTCAAGCCATTTAGCAATTTATAAATTTGCTGAAAGATGAGTTTAAAGGTTCGTCTGTGATTAAAAAATTACTCAATTGTAATAATGTAGCTAAAGAAATACTAGTAAAGAGATAAAAAATATTGCTTGTTCATGAAAAATTAACCTGAAAAGACCACCAATTGCTAATGCTCATGATAGAAATGAAAAGAAAATCAAAAGGACTGAGAAAGTTACTGTTTTTAAGAAGAAAAAACATTTAGATGACTTCACAAGTGAGGTGTTGAAATAGGTTAAGATCTATGGTGTGATAAACTCAACCATAAGTATCATACTAAATTAGGAATATCAAT
>NW_011888798.1:5226084-5241168 GCF_000151845.1 Pteropus vampyrus | reverse complement strand
AATGTTCTTACTTTTCCTTGAAATCTTTCCATGAGACTTCTAGGATTAAAATATATATGTATATATATACATATAATATTTCTTCGTGATGACCTAGTATTTTTTCTGTATATCATTATGACATCTAAGGTATTATAATTATTTTTACATGTCAATCAGCTCTATACCCTAGACTGTCCCAGACTCCATGAAGAAAGGAAATCTCTGCTATTAACTCAGTAATGATTAAAATAAAGACATGAGTAGGTAAAATTTCAGAAGATTTTTTAAAAATTAATCAAGGATAATTTATTTCAAATTTTTTTTTAGCAAACAATATAGAAGCCACATGGGAACATCGTTAAAAATTGGCCATTATAATCAAAGTAAAATTCGGTTCATAACTGCTCTAACTTTGAACTGTGTGATAGCTTATATAACTTAGGTGAATTATGCCAATTCTAATATATGAATTAATCCTTAAAACACTAAGCAACATAAGCTTATTTGGCATTAACACTTTCAGGTCACTCGAGTATACAATTTGTTGTATTTCAGCATAATTTACTTAATAGCACCCGTGCAGTCCAAAAGTGTTAATATGCTTCCCAGAGTGTTAACTTGTTGCAATAGCAACAGTATACTGGGACCGTCTGGATCCCTGAACTGATGTAAAATCTTATATTATGTAGCCCTCAGTTGCCCCATTGACCTTTATAGACACATGTATGGGTTTCAAGATCAAAGTGAATTATTCTATTGTAATATGAATCCTGTGCACATAGCCCTGTTCAAAGTATTCATTTTCTTCTCTGCTTTAACTATCCCCATATACACATACTACATACACATACACATATTATGGCTTCAAATACAGTTTTATAGATCCAAAGACAGGTCATTGTAGACATGATTGGCAGAATTGACTTTAATGAACAGAATTCACAGTATCATTTTTGATAAATTGCTCAGCTCAACAATTCTCCTATGTGACCTTAGGACTTACATTCAAATATTCAGCCTCTTTATTCTCCTGATCATGCAAAGAAATTTATCTAAATTTTTTACTATTGAGTAAAACTCTGTAAGTTTCTTGAGAGTCAGAAGCATAGTAACTTGTCTGACCTTCAAAGGTGTTCCTTTGATCCCCCAGCTTCATTCAACTATATCTATACTATTTTTATCTGACCTAAGGGTTAATATTCTATCCATAGGACTAATGGGTGTTCACTGACCTTCTCATCAGTAGTTATTTAGGATCACAGCAATCATTTACAGAGTATCTGCAACAAGCAATCTAAAACTTGTCATGGTGTATGTGTGTATGTTGGGGAGGGGGAGGGCGGGCAAGGTAGAAGATGCTAAAAAGAACGTAACAAAACTGCCACACTCACACACACATGAAATAGTTACATTATCTCAGAAGTGAAATGATAAATCTGTACTCATCAAAACACAGATTTAAAATGGGTAATCCCACTGTGCATGTTTGAAATACTCCGAATAGAGGTTAGAGGGATTGCTGAACTTCTATGATGATAACATCGCACCTGATTAATTCTGACACTACCTGTGAGTCCAGGGATTGGGAAAGTGAGAGAAAATGTGGTATGGTGAGTACTACAAAAGCAGATGTCTGAGGATGCTGCTGCAGCTTTCTTTCACACACAGTCCCACAAGTGTTCATACCGCAGCCTGCTATGGAGAGCTCATCACTTCCATTTGGACAGTCTCTTTCACCATCACAAAGCCAGTGTCGGGGCACACAGGCATGGGAGCCCTGGCAGCTGAACATGTCGGCCGCACAGGTAATAGCACCTGAAATCCAAAGAAAAAATGCCATTAAGATAACTGCATGTTTGCTGAAAAAGGTCTATCATTTACATTTCTTACAGGAAAGATAAGACACGGAAGAATGTTGCTGATAAGGAAGAGATTGTAGTTATTTGCAATCATCAAATATTTTTCTCCCATAGACATCTACACATTTTTCTTCAGAATGCATTCCTTCTCAATTTCAAAGTTATATTCTTAAAGTTACATGGCAGAAAATAATAAGGATATTTTCTTTTTATAAAATGTAGCAAAGCATAGAAATGTCATAGAATTGTAAATAAACAGATAAAATTTCAAAATAACTGAATGCATAAAGACAATAATAATAATAATAACAGCATATATGCTAAGCACTTTACATATTAACTCATTTAATCCTTGCAATCACCCCAAACACTAGGAGTATTATTAATCTCATCTCACAGAAAAGGAAGTCTAAAAGCTTGCAGAAAATCACAAGTCACATAGGGTGCCACATGTTGATCTGGGAGTTCAAAACTCTAATGATCCCTAAGCACCTTCTCTTAATCACTAATGCCATTATTGATATTTTCTGCCTGGTGTCGTTAAAAGAATAAATGTATGCCTGTTCTCTTTGCTTTTACACACTTAAAAACAGAATTTATCCTTTCTTTGCTCTATCGATTTAATGTCCCTTTAGTTGCATGATGTTGCATTTCAAATGTATACTGCAAAAAAGAAAATGCTTGTTAACTTGTAAATTCAAAGGGTCACAGGTGGTTTCTTATTGTTTCTTCTCATATGAGCATAGGGTAATCATATAAGATTAGAATAGAATTCTTTCTCATGATGTTGCCCTAGCCCCAAGTACAGTTATATATATTGAATAATTTGTTTGTTTATTATTTATATAAAATATTTGTTAAATGAATCAACAATTGGACACCCAAATCTAACTTTTCTTTAATTTCACTTTCCTCTGACCAAAAGTTGCTCATAGGAAAGATGATAAAAATAATATTGTTAGAATTATTCAAAAAATGTTTCTATTTCCAAGAAAAAAATATTACTGACTAGATTGAGATAAGATATTTGTTTCCAAACATTCAAAGTAATAACCAACATGTTTTAATTGGATTATCAATATCATCTTACTTTTCAGCCGTAGAGATGTTATGAAAAGAAAATGATTTTCAGTGCAATGTTTTCAAGATGGCAGGGGTAGCAGGGTGCCAAAACAGACCTCCCTGGTGATCTTTTCCAACATAAATATGCCTGTCCCTGACATATACTTTAGTTTGGAGGAAAAGATGGTAAGTGAATGTTCAGAAGTCCCCCATATAATTCAGATTCGCTCATTTGATTGATAATAAGTGCTGATAGAATGGAGTTTAACATATCTATTACTGAGAAAGAAATGATAAAAAAATCTATGAAATAAATGTTGCATTCATTTAAAAATAAATTTGCCTGCTATCTATTATGTCTTTACTACCTTTTATAATAAAATTCTCTTCCTTCAGAAATTATTCTTACATTATGTCTCCCTTTTATATTTTTTCAAGCTTGACATAAGAACATAAAGTGTCACTTTCACTATTATACTCTCAATTAGTGCTCTAATTTCCATAATATTTTTGTTATTTAGCTTGCTATTTAAAAATGCATTTTTTTTTTCTGCTAGAGAAGTCTGATACAAGTAAAACTCCTTGTCTACTTTTATTATCACTCTAATATTCTCAAGGTAGGCATAATAGAGATAGCATTGGTTGGCTGTTGAGAAATTTAATTCTGTGTGACCTTTGAGAAGACTGGTGTCTAAATTTTGCTATCTATAAAATGTAGGTTATGACTACATAATTACTAAGATACCTCAAACTATAAAATGGCATAAGATTCTTTGCAGTTAATTTTCTGGCCCCCTTGATAGTGTTCAACAGATTCTGTGTAAAGAGCATTCCAAAACGTCATAGTCAATTGGAAGTAAAACAGGCCAAAGATAAAAACTCATGGCTTCATTCCATAGTTGTCACTGCCATCTGGAGAACACATATTGCCTTCCTTAGGAATGTGAATCCCAAGGGAGAGGAAAGAAAACCCAAAGGAATTCCACAAGATCCATCATGTGCACCTACTCAGATACAATGTTTGATTGGTAAGAGTTACTATTTTATTTAGTAAAGTATTTCAGAAACCTGAAATCTGGTCCTAGTTCTGTCATCTCTGATTTACTGAGTGACTCAGGCAAATTTATTGACTTCTGTGAGTTTCTCCTTTTTTATCCATCAAATAATGGAGGTGGACTAACTATGATTTTTAGAAAAGGATTTTCAGATCCCAAGTCAGAACCACTATGTGCTTATCAAGAAAGAATGTATTTATAGCCCACATCAGAATATTTGGAGGTAGGGACTAAAAATCTACATTTTTAATACTTCTGAGGATATTTTGTGCACTAAAGGTTGAGAGCCACTGAGATAAACTTTTTATAAAATTCCTTCCCAATACTAAAATCTTAGGTTCAGTTCATTGATGTAAAGCAGTAATTTTTATGTGCAATCAGCTCGATAGTTAGTATGTAAAATGCAGCCTGTAATTAAATTAAATTGACTGGGTGTTTTGACAACAGGTAAACAGGTCCTTTACAATTTTAATCCTTTTTCCTTTTTTAATTCTCAGGATACTGAGAGATAGAGATATGACAATAACAATATTGTTAATGACAACAATGACAGACATGACAATAATTAAAAAATAAAGAAAGAAGCAGGATAACTAGAACAACAAAAGAATGGGAATAAATTCATTTACACAGTGCACATTTGCCATGTTAGATGAAAACAGTTACAAAAAGGTAGATCTTTTTGTACCAACTTAATAGGTAAGAAATTTGAGAAATAAGAAATAAAATAGACCTGCTCATAATCACACACCTGAAAGATGCAGATGTGAGAAAATTCAACTCTGTATGACTGTAGTTTTTACCCCTTTTGTTATATAGTGTGTACTGACAAACGATAGCAGTTATCAACGGAGCCATTTATTGTAGGGTTAAACAAAGGATTAACAGCAAGATGATTTTAAAGTGTGGAAGTGTGCTCAAACCATTCTAAGGAGGTAATCTTTTTTTTTTTTTAATTAAAGAAAGTTTTAATAAAAGATAGAAGTAAAGTAGTTCAAAGAGATCAGCTAGTCATCTAATTGGTTACTAATTTCTTTTTGCTTTCAGAATTTTTTGATGGTGATCTTTTTATATTTACTTTTATTTGTCATATAACTAAGTTGTTTCAGCTGTGTAAATAAAAAGTAGATTTTGGTTAACTTAAATACAAAAAAACAAATTGCCTGATTTCAAAGGAAAGCTCCAATTTTATGTTATTTATAAGGTACTTTGGTTTAGCTTTAACATTATAAAATCTTGTCTACTTGTCTCCATGGTAATAATCTAAAGAGCAGGTCAGACTATGAAAATTTTTTAAAAAATTAAGTATACTTAACTCTATATATGCACTTTATTCTATGACTCAGGTCCTTCCCTCTCTAAAATGAGGATACAAGAGCTATGAAACAGGGTCGATATAATAAGTAAAGAATATGTATCTATGGATGCAAACACACATATAGAAACAGATCAGATAGACAGACAGACATATAAATAAATTAGCAGAACGCTTAACTGAATACAATACATTTATAGAAATTGTATTGCTTCCTCTTTTATTACTTAAGTAATTCAGTTAATTCCATTTAAGTTATGTTTTAAATGTCTGTGATTATTTAAAAGCAATTACAATGGCTGTGTAGTTGACATTTAGTAGTTAAATATAGATGTTTAACACTATGCCTCTACTTATATAGAGCTGAATTTTAAAGTATATTTTAAGATAATGTACAATAGGCTCCTTCCTTATTTCCCATTGAAAACAATTCATTAATAATGATCACTGTAATGCACACACAATACGCACACAAATAGCATGTGTGGCTTGTGATAGTACATGCCAAGAAAATATTTTCGGAGGACAATTCAACAATACATATCAAGAGCCATGAAAAAATATTCGATAATTTGATCCAAGTAATCCCAAATATTGAGACCTATTCCAAAGAAGGCATTGAAGACTAGGAATTAAATTTACAAATATATTTATTGTGTCAATATTCAGGAAAAACAGCCTAAATATTGAATAACTATATATACGAAAATAGAAGAATGATAGGTTGTCATAAAAATAAAAAAAACAGCTAAATAGAAATGTATATATAAATTTAATGTTAAGATAACAAAATAGAAAGTATATTTTTAGTACATTCTAAAATGATAGAACTCATATATATTATACATCTAAAAATTAAATGAGAAAACAAAAGGAACAACTCACCACAAATGCTATCACTTTCATCTAATCCATCTCCACAATCATCCTCTCCATCACAAATCCAGTGTTTAGATATACATTTTTGTGAAGAACAAGCAAATTGATTCCAAGAACAAGAAGAATCTAGAAAACAAACAAAAATATCTCTTTTAAGGGCAAAGGGGAAATGTTTGAGATCATCTTAGGACATATCTGAGAGTGAGAAAGTTCTTCGTTAGACTTTGCTAAAATCAACCGTTCTATAATAAAACAAGCGAAATTTCTCTTCTCTATGACAGCTCTATAAAATTTTGACAACAGCTTGCATATTCCCTCCGAATTTCCAAGTTGCAAAGCATTGTCCCTTCAACACAATTCTCATAGGGTTTGACTTTGAGGTAGTCATTACGTTGGCACTCTCCCCGAAGTATATATTCCAGTTTGTCATTTTTTAAAAAATATGTGATACACAGATATAAAATAAATAAATATTCTAAGTGTAGTCTACTTAGTCTTTCCGGTTTTTAATCTATTTTTGAACAATTGGAGAAACATTTACTTCCTGGGCCAAGTAATAGTATGATGGAACTCACCAGTATATATTTTTGTTTTTAAAGATGAGGTGACTGCAGGGGTCTTTAGCTGGATGACAAGCCATCGGTTTCATGCGCATACATACCTGACATTTTGATGCTTTTGTTTCTCTGCCTTGTGAATACTTAAGTCTAACTAATAACATACAAATTAGGCATGATGTCTGGTATGTTATTACCAAATTATGCATTTGTAATAGTGTACTCCATTTACTTCCACAATCAGGTTTGTTATTGTTCTCTCCCACCTTCAGCCTGTTCCTCCACTCAGAATTCTTATCACCATGAAAGACCCCAAAATAAAATCCTTCCAAATTAAAATGTTCAAAATATAAATGACTGTGCAACTAAATATTTATTTTGATGTTATAAACTATTTTTAAAAGTTTGTGTCTTTATCTAAAACATTTAATTAAATGACTTGTGAAAAAGAGAGATGTTTAGAAAAACTGAATCTAGAAAAATTAAAATTAAAGATATAACCATATAATGGCTTCCTGTTCAGAAATTCTGAATCTACATAAACTATTTGTAAAGATCTAAGTTAATCTTGTTCAGAATCTGACTCTACTATAAAGATAAATAACATCTTAATCAAACAAAACGTAGCTTTATATTTCATGGTGATATTTACTTTTAGGGCAATTTGACATTTCATAGAAGATTCGTTTTTGATCTTTTTTTCCTGCTCTGTCTATTCATTACAGAGTATGTTATTTGTGTTAAATGAAAATAGTGAATGTATGCTTTGTTTCCCTATAGA
The DNA here is from genome assembly GCF_000151845.1 of Pteropus vampyrus. Classification (NCBI taxonomy): domain Eukaryota; kingdom Metazoa; phylum Chordata; class Mammalia; order Chiroptera; family Pteropodidae; genus Pteropus; species Pteropus vampyrus. The sequence goes on along the minus strand of NW_011888798.1, from coordinate 5,233,678 downwards.
AAATTTCTTTGGCCTTAAAATCACAAAATCTATAAATTTTATAAAATAAATTTAAAAAATGCTTTTTTACCTTGCTAAGTAAAATGAAATGTGCATACACAGAAATTAGAAGGTAAGGTGAAGGATGAACATTTGAAGAAATTCAGATTTAAGCATAATATTTAAAGCTATACATGTATTTAATAGAAACATTTAGTATAATAATATATAGTCATTAACAGGTAGGTAAAGTATGAGTAGTGTGAGCTAAATATTTTTCATAGCAAAAAATAAATATATTAGCATCTAAAATTAATAAGTCAGAAAATGATGGTACAAGTATATCATCTAGATTTTTATGGAAGTAACAACTAAGAAAAATAGAAAAAGTTAAAAGAAAGGGTTAGGAGAGGATTGTTATTATTCATTATAATTTTTTTTCTGTTTTATTTTATTTTTTACTTTTTCTGTTTTATTTTATTTTGTATTACTTAATAAAATAAAAATCTATGTTAAAACCCATTAGCTATTTTAAATAAAATCTCTATGTAAGAGAATATTTGCATGTAAATGATAATATGGTTTATAAAACTAAAGCAAGATATGATGTCTCACCACAGTGGAATTCATCAAGTCCATCCTCACAATCTTTCTGACCATCACATATCCAAGTATTCAAAATGCATCTTCCACTAGGACAACCAAAATAATTTTCTTCACATTTGTGTTTGTTTTGCACTGTGACAAAATATAGAATGTCATGTCAAATAATTTAATCTTAGACTTCTGTATTAAAGGTTGATAACAAAACAGTAATACTCCTTGAACAGAAGTGATAAATAACAAGTAAACTTAAATAAAAAAGAGCTGAGATGTTCTCTTCAAGAATGTTAATGTCATGAAAACTAAGGATAAACTAAAATATAGGCATAGACTAGAGGAAACTAGGAAAATATAATAAACAAATTCAATCCAGGATTAAATCCTGAATCAGTGAAACTAATAGAAAAATTGGTTAAATCCAAATAATATGGAGTTTCAATAATAAAAATAAAATAACCAAAATGAGTATAAAGTGAGTGAGCCTAAGGCCAAACAATCATTTTAGGTGGAAAATAATCTTAATTTCTTATTCATAAAACATTGATATTATAAAACATTAGTAAATCTTTGCCGAGAAAGTGTGAACTTTGTGTTTCTACTATCTGATGGTTTGAGAAGACTTTGATAAGATTTAAATAAATATTCTCTATTTTAATAAAAAAAAGTTGCAATATAATCTCCAAAGTTGTTATATCTTACAGAAATATCCTGAGAATAAAATGTATAAGTATGTAAAATTATTTTATAAATTATATATATATATATTAAATTGTGGAGTACTAGTATCATTGTAACCTCTAAGACTATATATAAAACACTAGATTTTTTTCTTTACTGGATTTCATTGGTCCACTTGTACCTTCAGGTTTACATAATTTTGGACTGTTTGGCTCATAACAAATCAGAAAGTAAACCTTAGAGTATATATGCCAATCATACTATAATGCTCCATTATGATTATTTTACAATAACAAAAATTACCCCATTTTATTTTTTAAAATGTCATCTTTATAGATCTAACTAAAGATGAAAATAATTTTTTGAGAGAATTCACTATTAAACCAAAAAGTGTTGAGTCTGCTTTACCTTTTATTTTTTCCTAGGATATTGCCTAGATAAAAATCTAAGGTATTCAGACTGACCTATTATTGGATTCCTGTCTATTTGCTCACCTATCTCATAATTCTACATGAGCATCCCTTTCCTTCTTCTTCAATATAATCACAATTCTCTATTACTATTGAAAGTTAATTTTTAAAATAATTTATTAATACTAGAAATATATAAAGACCATGAAAAAGTAAATATATATATATATAATGTTTCACCTTAAGTTCTGTTATATGTTGCCTTCAAGATAATTTTAAAAAGTAGCTCATAATGAGGTAAAAAAATTGCAGAAAAATTATTGGATTAAGAATCAAAACACGCAGGTTCCGTAATCCAGAAACAATGTTTTTATATTTCTTTTAAAATGTTTTATGGATTTAAAAATAAAGGAAAAATAAAAGATGTGAAAGGGTTGTGGTGAGCCAAAAAATGTTAAACATTGTTTAGCAAGAAAAAAAGGGAAGTGGAGAGGGAAGGACTTCGCTATTACCCAATTAAGTGGTAGATTATAAAGTATTAGAATATCGGTTCTTCATAGTAGATTGTGTGCATGTGTGTGCGTGTTTGTGTACAACATTGTGCAGAATATCCCCAAATATAATTTCTTAAAATATGTCAAAAATTATTAAATGTCAACTAAACATGGAAAAAGTGAATGTAGCAGTAGGGTAAAGAGAGAAAAAATAGCAGTATGAGAACATATAGTTTATATAATAGTAATGATTTCCTATATAGCATGTCTAATTTCAGTTAAAGTAATTTAATGCTTTTTTTCTGTATTATATTTTTTAAATATGTTTCTTCAAACTGTTAAAAAGAATCAGGGCCATTATTTTTTCATGAAAGTCACTCTTCTAAGCCTGCAGACAACAGTTATCAGAGTTTATGTAGGTAAATATAGTTAATAGTCAGATTAAACATACCTGTCTGAACCTGATCCAGTAATGATAACTACTACCCATACTATTTTGGAAAAAGATTGTGTAAACTGTATCAAACAGTTTGACATGACAATATAAGCTGTATAATAACCTCGAGTAAACCAGTGGTGAGAAATATGGTCTCCCACCTTTTAACCTATGAATAGCTTTTTTTTTTCCTCGATATGTAATATGTCCATGGAAATGTTATAGAGTGAGTATACATTTTAAGTTTAATCACCAATTTTAGAAGGATTAATAGTGAATGAAGGAGGAGATTGATTTAAATACAGATTTCTTGATTATCATTTCATAACTTATTAAAAAAATCAGGTCACATGTTTAGAACAATACGATTACTTTTAACTTAGTCTACATTATTGAAATTTTAATATTAACCACTGAACGTCAATAATGAAAATTAATGCATTTATTCTACACAACTAGCCTCTAAACCTTCAAGGCAAAGTCTGTTTTTTTTTTTTTTTTTTTCCCCCCCCACCCCCCGCCTAGAATTACCTGGGCATTTTAATTCATCTGAATAGTCTCCACAGTCATTAGACCCATCACATATCCAGGCTGGCAGAACACACAGTGAGGTAGAATTACATCTTATGAAACCCGTGGTTTTTACTCCAAGTTTATAGAAGTACGTACAGTCTGTATTATCTATAAAGAGATAAACAAAAACAACAACAACAACAAAAAACAAAAGAATATCTCATTTGTAAAAGTTATGAGCCTTCTATACAGGTCATAAAGACAAAAAAAAAATTAACCTCATTTGAGGAAGTAAACACGGAATTATCCTACACGACAGAAGTTAATTACATATCAATTCTGGACAAGGCTCAGTGAAAAGTTAAACAGTTTTGAATGTAATGACAAAAGCACCCAGGCATAAACAAAAAGTAGTGGAATGTCTTACTGCAGTTCTTTTCATCTGAAGCATCTGCACAATCTATGTTCTGGTTGCATTGTGCTGATCTTGGAATGCATGTCCCATCTGCACAGCGGAACTCAACAGCAGCACAGGTTGAAACTAGAAAAACAGGTAAATAGATGGATGAAACAAAAAATGACTCTGTGCTTTAATATTTTGATTGTTTCATTTAAATTTATAGAGTTTGTTTGGTTTTGCTTTTTTTTTTTTTTTTTAAATTCTGGGAAGTTAAACTTCTTCTTTGGCCCCCACCCCCAAACTTGCTTGAGTTAGATGCCTCATACAGTTTCTCTTATCACACAATTCTTCCTTCTATTGTGGTACTTATAATACTGCATTGCACTTGCTTTTTTACATATCTGCTACCCAACTAAATTGTAAACTCCATGAAAAGTGGGGATCGTGCTTTGTTCATCATGACAATACCAGTTCAGTACTAAGCCAATATATAGAAAAATTGAATGTTGTAGAAAATTATCTATTCTTCCAACATTAGAAAGACAAGGTTATGACACTAAGCAAATGCCTGATCGAGAGCATACAGGAATATCTCAATCTGGTTGCTAAGAAGTGAGACAGTCCCTGTTATGGTAAAGAGACACAGACAAACAGAGACAAGAGACTGAGAGGAAGAAACCATTGAGCATTTTCTTTAGTAACCAAAAAGGGAATAATAGCTCAACACTGTTAGAAAATCATCCATGCTATGTTATAATCATTTACATAGCCATATCACTAACATTTGTAGAAAAGATGAATGCTTCATGCTAAGAAATATAAATGCAGTATGACTTGTCTCTATTGTTGGAAAGTATGGTTTTCTAATACCCTGCTAAGCTTAGATGAAAATCAGTTTCAATATATAGAACTGTCATTACATATACTCTGTACAGAATGCCTTATTCTTATTCATATATTCCTTTCTACTTTGCTTACACATTCATTATCATGTAATAGTTTCCAGCAATATGTTGTGAACAGGTGCATGGCATGCTATGTGTATGTTAGATTAACTTCGGTGAGATTTTTATTCCCAATTTAAATTTCCACAGGTTGAATATGTTAATGTACAGTCTGAAGAGCTGTTAGATTATGCAACTTTTACTAGTGTTGATATTTTAAAGAGGCTATTTAAATATAAATAGAAATTACATCAGTTGTAAATGGTTAACATGCTATCTTAAAATATGCAAATTTTACTCAAGGGTGTGTATGTCATTTGTATTTCATAATGCACTGTTCTTATTATTTTTAATTGTCTTGCAATTCTATCATTATTTGTGTTTAGATGATGATTAGAATGCTTTATTTACAATTTACAATTATAATTGCTTCACTGTTTTCTTTATTAAAAATAACATAATCTGAAACAAATAATACTATTATGAGTAGAGATAAATACACTGTTTCAAACAGGAAAAAATATAGATTTTTTTATGTCAAAAAAACAAGATCCCGTCCATATTACTTTCTATTACATTTCACATTTAATATATTTCAGTAGAAACAGTAAACAGAATATAGAAAATAATCAGGACAAGCATTTACATTTTATTTCTGACTTTGCTATGTATCAGCAGTCTCCTATTAAGAGGTTGTGTTCTAAAATCTTTCTTATAATCCCTTTCCTTAGAAGACAGGATTCATTTTTCTGGGAAACAATATTCTAGATAGTGGTAATATACCTAGACAAGTCTACAAAGATATATCTCACAATATACTGGAAGTCCTATTTTACACTTTCAGTTAGAGTTTAGGATGCCAGAAAGATCCCCCTGTGGACAATCACAACCTATTTTGCCATTTCCATCTCCCTCCAAGTTTCCACAGACAATTTTCTGTGTATGTGGCAGGAAATCAATCTGAGTGGATTTGGTAGGAGATAGAATGAAGAGGAAAATTATGACTCCATAAACACGTCATTTCAGACAGTTAAGAGGACTGGAGATTCAGGGATTTCACAGTAATGGAGTTCCAAAATCGTGTTGGGGGTGGGAGGCAGGTGGTCTCAGGTGGAAGTGACAGTAAAGAATGACTTTTAAGAAGAGAGAAATTCAGAACAAGTAAAACACAGTCGGACGGAATTCTGGGAAGGAGAAAGAAATAAGGAAAGAAACTCTGACTAGATGAAAAGAAACTATAACTGAAGTTGAGAAAATTGATTAGGAAATAGTTTTTGTAAGAAAGGCACAGGAAAATAGATAAGGTAAGGGGTCAAGAAAACTGGGTAGAAGATAGAATATTTGCAGGAGGCATTGTTTTCCCTTTACCCAATCAAAAATAAGGCTATGAATCTTGGTGAGAAGGCCTAGGAGTGTGTAAGATATGCAAATAGGAACAGATAGTTCTTTTACTTCTAATTCTGTCACTGCAGAGTCCACAGCTTGGTATAGAGTTTGACACCCACTAGAGGGTTAAATAAGGTGATAAGTGGCAGTGGCATTAGACGTATTAAGTTGTTGCAGAATTTCATAAGTAGCAGGGGCAAGCTGGTTGTGGGAGTTAACATCTCCAACATTTGTAGCGAGGAAGGAGACTCTTGTGGTGGGAAAAATCCATGGGAATTGTGGGAACTTTATTCAATAAGTAAGAAAATGCCTCTTCTTCTGAAACCCTTTCCTTTCTGTTTCATAAACTGTATCCCTCTCTCTCATTGTTTTGGTTAATCAAGTATTGAAAATTTTTTCACTCTTAGGGTAATTTTTGAGGGAAAAAGATGCTCGAATTTAATTTGTCAAGTGTATATAAAAGCTTTCTGACAATTTTCCTCAGACTAAAATTCTTGAAAAAGAAAAAAAAAAAACAAACGAAACAAAACAATGTAGTCAAATAAAGATTAATCAAGTGAGATATACTAGACTTTTCCCTCCAGAATGTCCAAAATAAAAAGTAAGCCAGCCTACAAAATGTGACTGAAAACATCACAGCCACACTAGAATAGCAATGAAATATTACAAAGGGAGATCAGACAGGGTTTGTAGATCAAAAGTAGTAGCAAGAGAAAAAGTAAAACCATTCTTTCCCCTACATACTTTCTCAATTTTCTCATCACTCACTTTTTTTCCCCCTTGTCAATTAACATATTTCATGAGATAGGAAAGACAAAATCAATTGGTATTTCTGTGGTTCTTAGGACATTTCTTATAAATAACTTAAGTCAATGTTCTCTCTTCCAACACCATTACCCAGCCTGTGGCAAAGGTAAGCTTACTAGAAGAAAAAAGAAAGCATTAAATTTGCTGTAATATCTCTTCCATTTACTTTCAAACCACATCTTTTATTTAATTTACTACTTGGGCTCTATGGATATGCAAACCCAGAAGGAATGATGATTTCTTCTCCAGGTATTTTATTCTTTTCATTTAGCTTGTTTGTGGAATCTTCAACGTTTTGCTTATAAATTTAGAAAAAACCAAACACCAGTTTCCTCTCCTTTAGGCAGCCTCAGAATGACTTATCCCTTCAGTTCCTCTACAGGAGTTCAGGTGACCTAGGGAAGTTTAAATACTCCTAAGGGGAGTATTTATATTCATCCCAAAGAGGAGATAAGGTTGAGATGTCATGTACCCTCCCCAAATCGATTCACTCTACGTCTCACACAACAAGTAGAGAATTATAGAATGAAAAACTTTCTGAACAACTCTTCAAATCTCCCCTGCCACCACCAGGTAGCCTCTTGTTGAAAGCTCTCAGTCATGAAAGGAATAGATATAAAGGGACGGTAATAAAAGATTTACGAGGATTTGGGGTTTGCTTTTTCTTTGAAGGAGAAGAAACTGAAAATAATTCCTCATAACATTTGTTTCCACTCTGTAAATAAATTTTCTTGTGGAATAAAAAAATACTAATATTAAATACTATTAACATCTAAATTAAACAAACAAAAAAGTAATAGTATTTCAAATAATTTACAGATGATTTTACTGTAGCCTCTCCCCATAGCCTATCATATTTTTCCTGTATATATTGACTCTTATTGCACTAATTTAAATTTTTTCTTTTGCTTTATTCAAATTCAAAAACAACTGATGGCATGTGT
>NW_011888798.1:5217993-5224999 GCF_000151845.1 Pteropus vampyrus | reverse complement strand
TATCCATTTCTCTCCAAAATAATTTGTATGCATTCCGCTGTCCTTCTCGAATTTGCATAGGCTTCTCATTACAACTGTACTTCACATTTTCTTTTACCATCAATCTTTTCTAAAAAATAGTTTTAATTCACTGTCTTTACTCCTTCACCGTCCATTTTCTGCCTCAACCTAATATGATCTGGTTTTTACTTAACTCTTCTATGGAATTGACTCTCATGAAGGTAACCAAGAGATTATCTCCTATTTGTCAATATAATGGAAACTCCAGTTTATGCCTGCCCTCTTGACCTCTCTTGACTTTAGAATGCTAACTGATCTTTCTTTCTTGGAAAAAAATAATTTCTTATGAAGATCTTTCTTTAATTCCTGAGGTCTACTTCTCTTTTTATATTACTGTCTTTATTTTTTTAAAATTCAACAGGCAATTTTGATTCACTCCTTAAAATTATTACTTCATACATTCTCTGAGCTTTCTCTCTTTTAGGAGCCCCAAATCAATACTTGTTGTCTAAATCTAATACCTGAGTTTCCATCTTTATCTATTTACGTGCCTTTGGGACGGTTCCACCTGAAGGTCTATAGGTGCTCAGCTTCAGAATAAAAGTTATCTTTATTATCTTATCCCTACTCTACACAAAAGACCTACAAAAATAAATAAATAATGATAAAAAATAATAATTTAAAACAGGCAAAAAACTCCAGAAAACTCCTCTATTCTTTCCCCATGCTTTCTCTATGTTCATTACCCAAAAAGACTTGTTATGCTGCCTTTTAAAATGCTGTTATAGCTGTCTCCCTCCTCTTTTTTCTTAGCTTTGGCTGCTTTAATAGCTTCCTGTTTTGTCTTTACTATCTAAGTATTATCGCTTTCATTTGCACAATCATAGTTTTATCTCCTTTTTCTTTCATTTTGAAATGTAAATTTGATTATATTGGGCCTGCTTTGAACAGTCTGTAACTTTCTGGTGACTACAAGATAAAGTTCAAGTTCCTTAACCTGGCATCAAAAAAACGTATTCATGTCTTTCCTTCTTCCTCTAACTAGTCTCATTTTTGTTACCACTCCCTAATATGCAATCTGGCTCTAACCATATCAAATTACTTGCAGTTTTCGATTTTCCCTCTACTCAGAATTCTTTTCTATTTTGAACTTTCCATCTTATTTATAGTTTAAGACACAGTTTAAAATTAATTTAGTCTATGAAACCTTTCAGAATACTTCCAAACCCAAAAAATAAATGGTCTTATATGTACAATCATAGCACCTTATGTACATCTTCATCTGTTTAATTGACTATCTTTCACTTAGAGTTTGAACTTCTTGAGGGCAGGCACATGACAGTAATTTCATGTCTCAGTCCTTAATTAATTTTACCTAAAAAAGAAAATTGATCTTTTCTTATAGTTTATGAAACTAAGGCACAGTTTGGTTAAGTGTTTTATCTTAAGTCACACAGTTAGTGTTGGAGACAGGGTTCTATCCTAGGTAGTCTGGCTTGCTAATTTGTCTCAGTAGTCAATGTGGGAAATTATTAAATAGTGTTAGCATGACTAACAACATTAGGATTAATTAGAAAGAGTAGAGACAGGGAGACTATTTAAAGGGTTACTCTGTTAACCCAGGCTCAAAGTAGATTAAAAGGGAATATATTTCAAAGCATTGGAAGATTTGTTGGTGGTTAGGCATGTGGGTGATAAAATATAGTGGAAGGAGGAATCAAGAATAACACCAAGGTTTCCTATCCTGTTGATAAAGAAATGATGAGATCATGTGTAAAATAGAGAATTAAGAAATAAAGGGGAATATTTTTGGAGAAGTAATTTCAATATTACACATTCTGGTAGAAATGTCTAATAAGTAGGGTGGTCGAACTGAAGAGGTGAGAAATGAAAAGAGTTTTAAAGTGAGCAAAGGAATAGAAACCGGAAACAGAGAATATAGTCATAATATTCAATTAATTCTTATAACTCTCCTCCAAAAGCATTTACCAAAGTACGGTCAATAGATGTTGATAGGTGTTATATATCAAAAGGGTGAAACCACAGTGTTCTTAATAACACACTTTGAAAAGTTCAGGAAACAGTTAGTATAATAATATTCCTAGTCTGGTGCAACATATATTTACCTTTACAATCTAATTCATCAGAGTTGTCTCCACAGTCATTTTCACCATCACATAATTTACCATGAGGAATACAACGACGATTGTAGCAGGGCTTGAAACCTCTTCGACAACTTCTGTTTTCTTATAAATAAAAGTAGAAACACATAATTAAAGGTCTTATAAAAAAGTTTACAAAGTTAAAATCACAGATGATATTTCAATAATTATCACTGGGTTATGGATCTATAAAACAAGTGTTGTGCAGTATCTAAATTCTGGGTTAGAATATTCATGCATTTTCAAGTAGTTCATCAAGTAAAGAGCTTTTTTCGCTAAATGTTTTAACCTCAGTGATTCATACTTGAAGATATCTTTAAATTATATCCTCATTATTGTTTCTAATATTTTAGTCAACACAGAAATAAATAAATATCACATCTTCAATTCTGAAAAGATAAATCTCTACCTCTAAAGTAATAAAGACCCTCCAACACCTATCTACCATGCTGTTTGTATTCTGCAAGGATATTATAACAAAAACCAAAAAAAAAGTAACAAGATATGTATTCCTGAATTAGTGAATCCAGGTCACATAAATAACCATAAATTTTTATTCAAAATCTTCTAAAAATGTCTACTGGAAACTTCCTAAGAAGAATAATAATTGCCTTCTGAATTTCATTTACCTTAATGAGAGTTTCCTGACATTTTCTGATTTGGGGCAGAAGTTACCACTTAAAATAATAATAGATGCAATTTGCTGAACACTAATTTTGTACCAAGGTCTACACTGAGCATATATAAATAAACATTTATTTGCTTTCAATCACCATTGAAAAGAGGCTTCTTTTGTAGTGGGAAACTGAAATATAAAGAAGTAAGTACACTTGTTCATACTAGTCACACACTAGCAGGTTTGAGAACAAGGATTAAACCTCAGGTATGATTCTAAAGCTTGGAATCTATAGCTAGGTTGTCAAACTGTAGCCCACAGGACACATGCAGCCCATGAGCTTGTTTTTGTATGATTCTGGAGCTAAGAATGGTTTAAAATTTTTAAAAGACTACAAAAAATTGAAAACATATAGACTATATGTGACAGAGAGCATATATGCTTCACAAAAACTAAAGTAGCTACCAGCTGACTCTTTAAAGAAAAAAATTTGCCAGTTTCTGCTCACACAAATATGATCTGGCTTCTAAGATAAAAATAACATAAAATATATTCTCAAGCCAAATCATAACAAATGTGAATTTGTAAACTCATTATTATTATATTTTATGTGCCTTAATACTTTCATAGTATACAAGATATAGCTGTTCATTCAATAAAATATGTCAGTTGAGGTAAATTTCCTAAGATTTTAGTTACAGATCTATCATGAACAAATTACATTTGATTCTCATTTTAAATGAGAGCATGTTATTCTGCAGTGTGAAGAGTAAGAGAATTGCCTGTGAATTTAGCAAACTCCATCTTCCTCTTGTTTTAAAATTTCATCGAATATTTCGGTATAATTATTGCCCAGATAACGGAACAAGGGAGAGAAGTAGAAGCCAAGTATAGCAATTCCAGATATAGATTCTTAAATTTTGCAGAGCATACAACACTAATACTATTATATTGTAATACAAAAATAAATCAGATCCACTTAGAAATAATCTGGATCAATTCTATGAGAACTATTCATGACTGAACAGACACTGATTTCCAAGAAAAATATTATTGCAATAAGGCAAACATCAGTCATTTACTGATGAATATATAATAGAATTTATATATTCATGCTAACACTATTTAATAATTTCCCACATTGACTACTGAGACAAATTAGCAAGCCAGACTACCTAGGATAGAACCCTGTCTCCAACACTAACTGTGTGACTTAAGATAAAACACTTAACCATAAATTGGGTCAAAAAGCTAACCTCTACTCCCAAAGGAGAGGGAAAGGTTGACTATCACTTGGTGTCACCTGCAGAAGCACGGCTGGCAGTATTCCATGCTTGATGTGGACCATGGCTAAAATAGTCGGCCTTTGTACCTAAGGACACTTTGTACCATGTCAACCTTGGAGGCAAGAATCAAATAGATAACACTTTGATATGAACTCAACAACATGCTATTTAATGATAATGGACCTTTGCTCCAAATGTAAACCTGCAATATCCATCAATAACTGATATTTCTGACTTATATTTTGAGGAATGTAAGCCTAAAACCTATTGCTAAAGGTGAATAACTAGATAGGCTCCTGCTATATTTAAATTTTCCTCTCATGAATAGAAAACCATGAGAAAATTGTTCAATGAATATTGTGGGTAATGAATAATAAATAAGGTACCCATTTGAACAAGAGCAAAACCAAACCAATTGTCTTGATATGCATATTAAATGGGAAACATTACAGAAATCATACATATAGACCAAATGGAGAAAAAACAAAAAATATTTTTAAAAAATTATAAATCTTTCTAAAATGAGCAAATCACATATTGGATACTTACCACAGTAGAGTAGCTTTTCATCTGATTTATCCTTACAGTGAGGAATGCCATCACAGCTGAGCTGGTAATCAATACACTCTCCATTTCCACATTCAAACTCTGAATAAATGTTACAGGAGGAATTTTTAGCTGAAAAGAAAAAGTTAATGTTTTTATGCAATAACACACATTGTTGATATCATAACAATTGTTTCCCTTAATCTTAATTATAAAAATCAACTAAAATTTATCTAAATAGAAAATTAAATAATGGGCAATATTTTACAGCATTTCTTTACAAACAAAAATTAAGAGAAACTTTTTTTCGTTGTTTTTATTTCCCTCCCTTTGTAAATTTTTTTGGAAGTTGACTTCATTTTTCTTTTATGCCTATTTGTATATTGTGTTAATTATTTGGTGACTGTATATGTATATGTATGGAGAGAAAGAGGAACTTAAATTTGGATGACTGTGTTTATGCATCTTGGTCAGTATTTTATCTTAAAAATAAATTTTAAGGAAGCCAGTTAAATGATCCTTGTACATACTGAGAGCATTTTTGTGTTTTCTTATTAAATTCTATTATATATTCTTCAGGACTCTGAAATTTACTGGTACATGCAGTTATCATTTTTGAATGTTTGACTTGATTGATTTCACTTAAGTGTCACCTCCAATTGGTCTTCTTCTCCAACTACCTTCAGAAGAAATCTCTATAGCAGTTCTTATCATTCAGAAGTACTCATATTACTAAAATTGTTCCCATCAGCCTTTTGTTCTATCTATGAGGGTACCGGGGAGCAGATCCTCTCTTCTTGTTATACACAGCCAACAATTGCTCCTTGAAATGCACAGGAATATGTAAGATGAACTGGTGGAGGACAATGAAAACCTCTGAAGCACATGCACCAGATGCTTATGGGGTTCTAATTGACACTGCCGTAATGTCTCACTTTTAATTATCAGGATTTTCATAAGAAATGAAAAATCTGAGTTTCTATATTATTCGCCCAATTTGTGAGCATAGGCCAACAGCCACAAAGTACAAAAATTTTTCTACAGCTAGGTTTCATCCTTGGAATGGCAGTATGTGATTCCTGTTTTAGAAAGATCTCTCCTGGAGAAATGGCACTATTTTAAATCTTAAAAATGAATTTACTAGCCAACTTTTGGAATCCATTTTTTTGGTTGTATTATGTGCTATTTGCTTGCTTTTACTCACTCCATTGCTTATTGAATAATTATATAACAAAATCCAGTCATTAATTATGTTGGAGGTAATTAGAATTTATCTCTACTAATGCAGAAAACATAGCTTAATTTTACAATTTACCATTTCTTTTTTTAAATTTTATTTCAGGAATAGTTAATTAAATGGCTGCTAATACTATTTGAAATTTCCAGTGATTTTTTTTTTATTATTATTCTTAGAATTTAACTCCTTTTAACAGAATGTCTGTCTGTCTGTTTATCTATCTATCTGATCTATCTATTACCTCATATTGAACTCTTTCGATGATAGCAACACTCTCCAAAGATAGTTCTTTTTGTTTCTTCTTGGTGCAGCCTAAACTTCACTGGTCAGTAGCTAAAGTAAAATGCATTTTATAGAAAGTACAAAGAAATAAAAATCTGAAAATATCATTAACTTTAAAGGAACATGCTGACATTACTACTCATATTCACCTTGGACCATGAACCAAACAAAATTTGGCCATTTACTGAGAGTCTATTGACATTACCAGATTAGATTATTTTAAATGCATCATATTAAATATCTTATTTTCAATGAAAATTAATTGTTATGGAAAATGTCAAATTTTACTTTTATAACAATTATGCTATTGAAGGGAACAAATAAAAATTATTCACAATAAATGTTTTTTATTATGCGAAAACAAACACTGAGCACAATTCTTGTTTAAGTTTGTTCATTTGATGAAACAGTATGAAGTATTTTCTGCTTCTTTTTAAAAACAAAAATGTGATTCAACTGTCCTCTGATTCTTTTACAAGGTAATTACTTTATCTAAGTATATTTGCTATTTCTATTTCTGTCATGGGTGTTGATAAGGTTAGCAATGTGGTCTAAAATGGAACTGCCTAATCTTTTTGTCAAGCCTTATGACAACAAATGATTTTCCCTCCTTTGCCCTCAGGTAGGGGTTAATAAATGACTTTTCTCCCCTTTAACACTGACATTAATATTTACAAACTACTCTGGGTAAACTAACTCAGATGTGGACATAGATATTCCAGAAATATCCTCATTTCTCAGAGATAAATTTGACAAAAAAATAAGCCAGTAATTATTTTCCAGTCTCTCTGCTGGAGCAGAGAGAATTTCAATACAAATGCACAATGGATACAGCATGCTTTTATAAAGGTTTGTTAGCTCTGAGGAATCCAATATC
>NW_011888798.1:5203548-5217943 GCF_000151845.1 Pteropus vampyrus | reverse complement strand
AAAACAAACACTGAGCACAATTCTTGTTTAAGTTTGTTCATTTGATGAAACAGTATGAAGTATTTTCTGCTTCTTTTTAAAAACAAAAATGTGATTCAACTGTCCTCTGATTCTTTTACAAGGTAATTACTTTATCTAAGTATATTTGCTATTTCTATTTCTGTCATGGGTGTTGATAAGGTTAGCAATGTGGTCTAAAATGGAACTGCCTAATCTTTTTGTCAAGCCTTATGACAACAAATGATTTTCTCTCCTTTGCCCTCAGGTAGGGGTTAATAAATGACTTTTCTCCCCTTTAACACTGACATTAATATTTACAAACTACTCTGGGTAAACTAACTCAGATGTGGACATAGGTATTCCAGAAATATCCTCATTTCTCAGAGATAAATTTGACAAAAAAATAAGCCAGTAATTATTTTCCAGTCTCTCTGCTGGAGCAGAGAGAATTTCAATACAAATGCACAATGGATACAGCATGCTTTTATAAAGGTTTGTTAGCTCTGAGGAATCCAATATCACTCTACAGTTTCATGTAAATACAACTGTGCTTATTTAAAATGATAGTTTTCTGTCTGATTTATTCCCTCTCATCAACAGAGAGAAGCAGGTGGCTTAGTAGAGACAGATGTATCTAATCTATTTTGCAGCAAGGACAGGCATCCACTGTATACAAATAAGCCTTGCTGTTTTGACCAAAGGCATTGCTTTACTACTGGCCTGTAGTGACCTGTGAAAGAAACATGAGTGATTCTAATGCATGGCTAACACTCCAGGATTACAGATGGCATCAGATCCACACCATTACAGCTGAAAACACAAAGGCAAACTGAAAGAGTTTAAGCAGTTGCCTGAGCAATTCAGGGAAGTGATAGGTGACAAAGAAATATAGGAATTTGTGGCACAAATGATTAAAATTGGCTATCTTCATTTAAAGTTTACTGACCAACTTCATTACTCCTTCATTTGCTTTGGCATATAAATAAAAGTCTTTTACTTCTTTTGTTAAGAGGTGCCCTTTTTGGTTGTGATACCAATTAAAAAGTGACACGATATATCTAAGTTCTTGTATTAGATGTGATCATTTCCAAGGTAAACAAAATGATTTTTATCATAGTGCTTGTATTAAAGTAAAGAGCAGGTAAAAGAGAAGATACTCCTGGTAAAGACCAAAAGAAGATTGAAAATGAAGATGAAAAATATGTATAGCTTCTAATACTTATTTTTATAATGTAGACATATCTGGCTCTGTTGAATTTCTAAGATGAGGAAACAAATGAAAGGAAAAAAAATGCCCCAAATGGACACATCTTAAGAGTGAGTTCACCAGTTTCCAATAAGATGATTCTCATCTTTCTTATAGACACATACACACATACGAATCTTTATGTTAAAGAGAAATTAACCTTTTATATGTTGTTGACTAATTTTTCATGACAACACTGGAACACTTGAGCCCTTATTTATTTTGCAAACAGTTTTTGAAGCTTAACTGTTAATAAATATATACTGTAATGGTACTAATTAAGGATTTTAATGTCTTTGGGAGGTATAAACATTATGCAAGGCTGAAATGTTACATCCTTAATTAACAGTTTGGAAGTGATTACAAATACGGTGCATGAGCCGTTCTCTCTCATTTACATACCATAACGAACTGTGAGTGCTGACTACAAAGCTAATAATACTGCCTGTATACTGGTTTTTTTAGCTTTAACTAATTTTACTGTGACTGAATTTTTAGTCATAACCATAAGCTTTCAGATAATCATTGTGTACAGGTATTTCTCTAGCTAGGTCACCATCTTCCTGCCTACGATCACAGTGATACACCATTTGTCACTATTTTTGATTAATATTATCTATTACATGGTGCTATAATTAAGAAGAGTGGTGAATTGGGTTCTTTCTAGAATAGACAGATAAGCCAATGGGGCCTCTAATATTGGAATAGAATAAAACTTCATAAATATCCTAAAACAATGTCAATGTCCATGTGTGCTGCTTTGAGCAGAATGTCATATTGCATTTTCAATCTACTTACTCACACATCTGTTGTCATCTAGCAGTATTCGATCTCCCCTGCAGGAACAATTTACTCTTCCATTAGGAGTTAAAAGGCACAGGTCATGGCAACCTCCATTCAATAATGCACACGGAGAAAGTTCACCTGCAATGAAAAAGCTTTATTGGTAACATTTTGTATTGAATTCCTAATTCTATGTTAGATATATATTAACAGTAAATTGTCAGACCATCTCAATCTCTCAAAAATATGTCATAAACAAAGAAGATTCAGAACTTTTGAAAATCTAAACATCTTAAAAAATAAGAATATTAGAAAAAAAAGTAACATGATCTGCTACCTCTTCTAACACATTTATAAAGGATGACATAGCATCAAATGCACTAGTACCATTTGAAACCACACCGCTACTGCAAACTGAATATCTACAAAAAATTTTGTAGATATTCCAGTGATTAAAAAAAAAAATTAAGCCTAGATGCAAAGTTTGTTTATTAAGAAGTATTATTTTCATGGAAATAAGTTGATTTTAATACTCAAACATGAAGAATGAGAGAGAATGAAATGGAATTGTAGAAACAGATAATTAAAAATGAATTGTTCCCCTGGTGATGAATTAAGAACCACAGAAGTTGCTTTAAACCTTTCAGATAATTTCAGTATATTGAAATGTCAAATCCTGGACACTATCCCCAGGAACATTAAGAAAACAAAGTCCAAGTAAGTATTACTAAAACACAGAGACATTTTTGAGAGATTATATAATTAAGAAATGCATTTGCTTACTATTATAACTTACAGCTATTGGTGTCATTGGCAACAGCTACAATTCCCATTGGTTGATGTGGAATATCAGAACGAAGAACTTTTGTATCTCCTCCTGTGTACTTGTTGGAACGCAAGATAGCTCTTCTTCCCCAGTCTGACCAGAAGATATAATTGTCATAAACAGCCAAACTGAGGAAAGTCCCTGGTCCAGATTTGACAATCACCTGAAATGAATTAAAAGATCATATTTTTAAGATAAAAATAAAGGTATTACTATACCCACATCTATTTTTGCTTTAAAAAAAATAAGAAATTAAGATCAGTTGCATTTAATTAATAGAAATTATCAGATAAAAATGCATTTTACTAAATGTACCATTATAATATTTTAAAGTTTTTTAATTATACTTATTTTTGCAGTGTTTACTTAATATTTTAATGTTTTTACTTAATAATCATTCAGGTTGCATAAACAACTGTATGTTTTCAGTATTACAGACCAAAATCAACAAGCCAAATATGAGTTTATTGCCATTAACATTTATTTATCTTTATTAAAAATTATCAGGTATCTGTTAAATACTTATCAAGCTCTCAGAACTATATATGGAATATAAAAAATTATAAAACCTAGTTCTTCCTTCAGGAAGCTTACAGCATAAATGATTAAACCAGATATACATGCATTGGCAATAAATATTTAAAAGTAAAGACCAAACTTCCACTCAGACCAAAATGAAGTAAAAAGGACTATATTTATCTTCCCAATAAAACAACTAAAAAACTGAATAAAATATAAAAACAAGGTTTTTCAACATATTGGACATCAAGTAATGAAAAACCACTGTATCAGGAAATAAATCAAGTGAATCTCAAGATGGTCTGAGATTCCAGTAGTAGCATAGCACAGAGGAACCCCACAGAGATCAATAACTTCATGAATAGGATAAAGCTGAGAGTTAAGAAGAGGATAGTGTGGTTATATCTCACAGGGCAGCATCATCAAAGAAGAGAATGCAACAGAAATAGAACTCTAGATATCTGCATAATGTTGTCCTGGGGTATTCAGCTAAGTACTAAGCATATGCACATGCATTCAGGAAACTTTGGACTGGTGAAAGACCCATGCAAAAGATTAGAGAGAAGAGTTCTTCAACTCAAATGGATCTAAGAATTGTGCCTGTTAGCATCAACCAGACTCAAAAACTTTCTAATTCATAGAAATCTGAATAGAGTACTTTGGAGAGTCTTGCTTCAGCAATGGGATATAATTAATTGTAGACTTAACTCTGCTTTACTCCTAATAAAAGCAAGTTCTGAAAGGATCAAGCTGTTCTTACATAGCTTATCTGTTTTCTAGAAGAAAACTCATGAATTTTAAGGAAAATATGAAAAATGTTACTACTGAGCTAATATGAAAGAAAATATTTTAAAAAATTATCAAATTAATGACTTCAGTTTTCACCTGAAGAAATCGAGGGGGAAAAAAAGTAAGTTAAACCTGAAGGAAAAAAAAAAAAAAAAAGATTAGGAGAGAAATCAGGAAACTAGAAAACAAATCAAAACAAAACAAAACCAAAAGATAAAAAATAACAACAAAAAAGATCTCTACAACCTTGTGAGCGTCAACTGAGAGTACCGTTGACTTTCAAAACTAGAAGTTTTGGGGCTCGTCTCATAGGGTTTCCTGTCTCCTCAATTTGGACATACTTACTATCTTCATTGAGAGGGTGTTTTATGCATAAGAAAGTATTTGCAGAAAATATGGCTAAGTGAAAGATGTCCTTGAATTTTTCCCCCTTGAAACAACAATAAGCTGAACATCTAAAACTCAACAAAAAACACCCAAACTGCATGCCAGCATGTCTGAGCATGGGATCTGTGCATAAGAGCTAGCACAGGTAAGAACCCCAGTGTCGGGAGGTGGATTGGGAGAAAGAAAGAAGCTACCTATTGCAGCAGCCAGAGCTCCCTATAGGAGGAGGGGGAAGGGAGAAGGTGTGGCGACTTCCCTGTACAGCCCGCCTGGGAGTTCTGTGAGCTCCACGCGGCCAGCGGAAGTGCCCAGTCATCAGGGCAGAAGGTAGAGAAACGGGGACAGCAGAAAAGCAGGGATGGTAGAGAAATAACAGTTGATTTTTACCAGCCACAGAAATTCCACTTCTGGATATTTATCCAGAGAAATTGAGAATACTAATTCAGCAAAATATATGCACCCTCATGTTTATTGAAGTGTTATTTACAATGGTAAAGGTATAGAAGAAACCTAGGTGTCCATCGATAGATATGAATGAAGATATGATATATACATACAATGAAATATTATTCAGCAATAAAAAAGAATGGAATCTTGCCATTTGCAATGACCTGGATGGATGTAGAGGGTATTATGCTAAGTAAAATAAGTCAGGCAGAGAAAGACAAATACCAAATGGTTTCACTTATATGTGAAATCTAAAAACAAAACAAACAAAAACAGACTCATAGAAACAAAGCCCAAAGGGATGATTACCAGCAGGGAGGAGGTGGAGACAGATAAAAAGGGGAAGGGATCTATAGTCAATTATATTGTGGTAAGTTTTTACACAGTGACGGATGGTTACTAGAATTAGTAGGATGATCACATTTTAAGTTATAAAAATGTCAAATTATTATATAGTATACCTGAAACTAATACAACCAATATAAGATTGTATACAAAGTATACTTTAAAAGAACTGCTCTTTATAGACAAAATTAACTGAAAATAGACCATAGTCCAAAGTATAAAATATAAAACTGTAAAAATTCTAAACAAAAATGTAGGAGAAAAATCTTTACAACCTTTGTTTAGGCAATTTCTTAGGTATGACTCCAAAAGTATGACCCTTGGAAAAGATTGATAAATTGAACTTAAATTGAAATATAAAAAGATTTTACTCTTCAAATGACACTGGTAAGACAATGAAAAGATAAACCACAAAGTATGAAAAATATTTGCCATGCTATTTTGATTACTATAGCCTTGTAGTGTAGTTTAATATCATAGATGGACATAGAAGGTATTATGCTAAGTAAAATAAGTCATATAGAGAAAAACAAATACCATATGATTTTATTTACATGTGGAACATATAAAGCAAAATAAATGAACAAAAAAGGCAGAAATAAACTCATAGATTCAGAAAATAAATTGATGGTTGACAGATGGAAGTGGAGTTGAGGAGATGAAAAAGATGAAAAGAATTAAAAAGTTCAGTTTTTCAGTTATAACTATAGTCATGGGGATGTACAGTACAGTATAAGGAATATAGTCAATAACATTGTAATCATTATGTATGGCGTCAGATTGGTACGAGACTTTTTGAGGTCATTAATTTAGAGGTATATAAATGTTTAATCACTATGTCATACACCTGAAACTAATATAATATTGTGTAATATTGTATCAACTGTGATAAGAAAATAATTAAATAAGTAAGTAAATAAATAAAAACACTAACACAGCTTTTTAATTGATTTAATTAAATTCTGTTCCTAAAGAGGAAAAAAAAAAAAAAGAATTGCCATATGATTCAGCAATTCCATGTCTGGAAATATATCCATAGAAAAACAAAAACAGTGATTCAAAAAGATATCTGCACTCCCATGTTCATAAGTATTATTCACAATAGCCAAGATATAGAAACAACCTGGGTCCATTAATGGATGAATGGGTAACAATGTCATGGTATACATAGGTAATAAAATATTATTCAACCATAAAAAAAGATGATATCCTACCATCTGTGACAAAACGGGTGGACCTTGAAGGCATTATGATAACTGAACTTAATCAGACAAAGACAAATACTGTATAATCTCACTTATATGTTAAATCTAAACAAACAAACAGACAAAAAACTCTAACTCAGAAAAAGAGATCAAGATGTGGTTATCAAAGGTACAGGGTGCAGGGAGGAGGGATTGGAAGGTGATCAAAACGTACAAAATTCTAGTTATGAGACAGATAAATAAGTGTGAGGGCTGTAATGTACAACATGATGACTATAGCTAACACTGCTGTATGATATATAGTATAGTTAAGAGAGTTAATCCTAAGAGTTCTCATCACAAGGAGAAAAATTATTTCCTTTTGTTTGTTTCCTTTCCTTTTTATTGTTTATGTATGAGAAGATAGAAGTTAGTTGAATCTACTGTGATAATCATTTCACAATATATGTAAATCAAACCATCATGCCATATGCCTAAATCTTATACAGTGTTGTATGATAATTATTTCTCAATAAAACTCAAAGGAAAAAGAAAAACAAAACAAAAATAAATAAGTACTTCATTTTTATTTTGTATATAAGTAATTTCTGTTCTCCAGAGCAATATTTCTCAAACTCTAATGTGTGTGCAATGATATTTTGTTAAAATTCGGATTCTGATTCACTAGGTCAGGAGTAGAACCTGAGATTCTTCACTTCTAAAAAGCTTTCAGGTGTTGCTAATGCGGCTGACTTAGAAAGGCACTTTAAAGAGCAAGAATTATAAAATAGAAAAAAGTATACAAAGAAAAAATAATAATTTTACTACAGAAATATAATTACTCATCACTTTCGATTAAGAATATACGTTTCTTTTTCTTTACAAATTGTTGTCATAGTGTCTGCTTTTGTATTAACATAAAAGTAAGTCGAAAAGACTTTTGATGCTAGCCAAGGTAGAGTAAACTCACTACAGTCCCTCTCTCCTATTGATTAGTACTTCTGATTACAATGCTGTGGGGATAAGAAATGGTAAAAGGAAGTTGGATAACAGCGGGTAGAAGGGTGGGAGGAGACAAAATAAAATACTACTTTTACTGTCACTAATTTTTTTTCTCTTTAATTGTATCCATTGTCACCCAATAATTGAAATGGGTTACAATACTCTAAGTGTGCATTTGTTGCTTCCTCTCAAAAGATGTAATTTCAACAACCCTTGTATTTCCCAGTAGTTTTTCAAATTCACAGAGATTATTGGGAGCTGTTGACTGCCCTGGGTTATCTCTCCAAACTAGGCCTAAGAAGGGGCCAAGTACCATCCATAGCTTAAGCATGCTTTTGAGTTATAAGGTTTTAGTAGTCCAGTAGTTTACTTCTCTACTACTGCTGACATAGAGAAAGGCGAATGAAGCAACATAAAACTCAGTCTATAATGAAGCATATTGCTTTTTTAGGGTACAGTATTTTCCACTAAGAATCAAATGGACCTACTAGACATCTCATTTCAATGATGCATTCCATGCAAAACAAAGAAGCGAAATCCATTAAATCATACTTTCTCATCTTACTGTTAAATATTTTTATCATAAGTTCACAAATACTGTACCTTTCAAGTCTAATCAGCATTTTTATTTACAATGAAGAACCTTTGTCATCATAAATTTCATTCTATTGTGTTATATAATAATACACCATTTTTGGCATAATTTTAAGGTGCTTTCACCTTGAACCTATAAGTAGCTTCATGTCCCAAAATAATAGTTCATGTTCATTTAGAAAATTCATTTCTTGACACAGTCACTTCATTTCACATGTCATCATAGATAGACAATTAAATTAGTGTTGCCACATAGACTTGAAATTACGTTTGAGACTTTAGACACTAATCATATGTCTTGTCCATCTTGGAACTCCACTGATGCCTTACTGGTGAAAGTACTGGAACTAATCAAAGAGTACAAAAATATTCAGTTTTATAAACCAGACAACATATTTTCAACACCCAGATGCTAAATGTAAACCAAACTATTCAAAAGCCAAGCAAACAGGATGCTTCCCAAACACCACAGCTGACTGTCTCACTGACAAGATCATAAATGATCATTGTGAGATTGACAACTTGGCCCCTGCCACAGCCAGGCATAATAAAATGTTACGGATTGGAAAGACACAATTGCAGTTGTTTTAGACTTGGAGAAAATGGCTATGTGGTCTATCAGCAACTTAAAACTGAGAAATATTTAATTTTAAAAAGAAAGCTATATTTAACTTGCTTGAATGAGTTTACAGAATAAGTAAAAAATAATGTCTAAATGTCATTAGTGTCCAACCAAATTTGAAAAGAACAACATTCACAGCAATCATCTAAAAGATTGCCTAATGTGTGAGAGGCATTACCAGCCTTTGTTAAAGAGGCAAAACCTTAAAAGAGAGAGATGAGAGAATGAATTATTTTGATTTTACATTCTCTCATTCTGATCTCTCTGTAGATCAAACTCAACCAAGAGTCAGAGGTCAACAGAGACAGTTGACCACACAGGTAAGAGCGTAGAGAACAAGTGGAAGATAGTGGATAAAAGATCTGGAGGATATACTTGAGAGAAGTAGTAGAAAGGACCCTATTCTGAGACTCATTATTTTTCCTTGGATAAGCTTTTTGGCTTTTTGAGACTCGCTCTCCTAATCTGTAAAATGGGATAGTAAAAGTCAATGACTCAGCTTGCTCCTTTTCAAAAGAAAGAATATTTCTTGGTAAAATGGTAAAATATTTCCATAAGTCACGCAGAGAACTAATGAGGAGAAAAATAAACTGTGATATTGCTGAAGTGTTATAGCCACTCATGAACAAACTTTGAACAAGTTTATAATGTTTTGTCTTTGTTCATATATGATTCTAGTTATTAAAGTTATAACACCAAAATATTTGATTTAGGTATACTTAGCTTAAGATTCATAAGCTGATCTATATAAATAAAGAATAAACTTTTTAAAAAATTAAATATATTTTTCAGTAAGTTCTTTCTGCTTTGAATTTCTTCCAAAAACAGACACTTCAATTGGGTCTAGAATTGGGAAGTCACCCAATTCTCGAGTGACTTCCTTTGGGAATCTTTTCCCAGCTTCCCACAGAAAATATCTTCTTGTCTCATATATCCAGACAGTTTTTACATGTGTTCATTGTAATACTCACCAGAAGATATCATAATGGCTTATATTTTATCCCTATCCCTAGCAAGACAGAAATATTTGAAACCAAGAATTATACTTTTTTCATTTTTGCTGCTTGGACTAGGACATATTTAAAAATCAATGATTATTTATTGATCAACAGTAAATAAATGAATGATTTAAACTGCGGTTAGGTTTATCTCTTTCTCTTCTTTTTTTAAGGTACATTTTTTATAAACTCAGAACTCAGCTTTGTGCTTTATTTGTTTATATATAACAAATAAATATTGATGTTACCAACATTTGTGTTTTACTGAAAGACCGTAGACGTAATCTCAGGATCACATCCATGCCTTTGGTAAATAGTTCAATGTTGTTACTATCTAGATCATTGCCTAAACACTACTATCCTGGCTTTCTAATATTTTAATAGCAAGAGTGAAGAGCTAGTCAAAGGAATAAATACTAAATTAAAACCGCATATGTCAAAGCCATTCTGAAATACCAATCTTAATTTTTTTAAATTGAGAATTACTGGATATCAGAAAAAAATGAACTATTATTTTAGGTGCCACATTGTAAGAAGTTAAGAAAATTGGCCTGTACAGAAGGATGATTATTTGTATGAATTATATGTGTTTTTCAGTGTGAATAAAACTGTTAAGAGAAAGGCCAGACACAAATTAATTTAACGCTACACTTAAAAAGAAAGTATAGTCTAGGACAATTAGCACGGAGTCTGGAATCAGAATATTTGGGATCATATCTAGCACCTCTTATTGTACAACCTGGGGCTTGTTATTACACTTCTCCATGCTTCTTTTCCACATCTTTAAAATAACGAAAGCAAAATTAATATTTATTATGAAATTTCGGAAAATGTTAAATGGTATTCATAAAACACTTAGATTGGTTACATAGTAAGTTTTTCATAAATGTTAGCTGTAATTATTTTTGCATGAATGTGGACTTAAATAGGTTTGTAAAGGTAGATTTAGAAACTTAAAACTCTGAGTTTTATTCCTATTTTAAAAGTGTGACCAACTATAAAGAATGAGCTTAAAAATAAACTTTTAAAA
This sequence comes from Pteropus vampyrus, assembly GCF_000151845.1. Lineage (NCBI taxonomy): Eukaryota > Metazoa > Chordata > Mammalia > Chiroptera > Pteropodidae > Pteropus > Pteropus vampyrus. The sequence goes on along the minus strand of NW_011888798.1, from coordinate 5,207,171 downwards.
TAGATTTTCATTTGCAAATTTAATACCTTTTCAACTTCTGAGTTTATTACCTCATTGAACCTATGCTCGATGTCTTTTTTGGTAAAACACGATGTTACATTTTATTTTTGCCCACATGTCAACTGAATGGTTCTACTAAGGGCTACAATGGTTATTATATGCCTGTTTATTAACTTTGAGGTAAAATTTAAAAAGCAGTGATTTTAATTAAGTCAGTCATGACATAGATGCTAGCTGTGCTGAAAATCATGTCACTTTTGGTATTAAAACTGCAACTGATAGAGTAACATTGAGCAATTGTAAGATTTACAATTCTGGAAATTAAAAATGTTTTTTGTGTGTGTGAGGAGAGAGATGTTGATACTGTTCTGAACATTCTCATGATTGCTACCCAAAACAAACAAATAAAACAAAAACAAACCTCATTTAATTTGTTAAATGTCACTTTGAGAAAATGACAAAATCTTTGTGATTGAAAGTTATAACCAAAATATTCACTTAAGTATTTTTATTTATTTATATTATAATATGAGAAATTATAATATAATATATAAAATTATTATATTGTTGACATTATATTTATTAAATTTTATACATATGGCCATAGGCTAATCCAGGGTCACTTTAATAAATATGGAAATATTTATAAGATTTATATTTATTGATAGCAAAATGAGTTATTAAAATGTATTTGAATTTTTATAAATATATGGTATTATAACCCTAAACTTCTGCATTAACCAAATTAAAAGACATAAATTTTAAAAAATGAAAACAGTACAAACTACTATGGAATCTGGCTGCGTGACTGTATTTTATATATATATATTTCTTATATACATTTTTCTTACTATGCATATAGTTTTCAATCAACTTCATTAGAGTATAATTTACATTCTAAAGAAATTCAGTTTACTTTTAACAATTGCAAAAATTAAATACACACTATTTTTCACCCCCAAATCCCAATCTTACATCTTTTTCCTCAGAAGGAAACACTGTCATCAATTTCTTGAGTAAGAAACTTTTTTAAAGGTTGTTTATTTTTAGAATTGCAAAATGTCCTGTGAAGTCATTAACCCTAATTGCCTATAATTCTTAAAATTAAGAAACATGCTTCAGAATTTTGTCTCAGTTTAAAATTTATCTTATTTAATGAAGGCTACTAGATGAAGTAGAAATTCAAAACAAACAACAAAAAATACAATAATATAAAGGTAAAATTAAAGTAAGTAAATTAGCATCCCACTTACATCCAGATGTGAATGTATCTTTACATCTAATCTTCTTCGAGGTCTTTCAAAGTGCTTGAAATGGTCTATAGTGCCCTACATGACCTGAACCTATTACCTGCCTGGAATTTCACCTACTATTCTCCTCCGTGTTCACTTTTTCTCTCTGTTCTATCCACAATGGCCTCCGGATTGTATCTCAAATATACCAAGGGCACATAAAGTCTTCACACAGTCTGTGTTCTAGGCCTGAGAGACTCTTCCTCAAGATATCAAAATGGTCAACTAGTTCACCCCTGCAAGAACTAGCTCAAAAGTCCACTTTTCAGAGACATATCTTGAGTTCCCTACTATAACCTAGATGTCACAGGCAATTACCTTATGCTACTCTGTACTTGTTAGATTTACTGCTTATCATCTGTCTTTCTCTGCTAGAACTTTAGCTCCCTGAGAGTAGTGATCTTTATCTGTTTTGTTCACTGTATTTGTTGGGTGCCTAATATGTGCAAAATACTGTTCTATGCTAGAACAGTAGCTTGCTCATATTAGGCACCCAACAAATACTCGATGAATGAAAGAATGAAGTAGTTAGTCATCAAGAAAATGCGAATAAAAACAACAATGGCATATTATCTCATACATATTCAAATGATAATAAACACAAGAGAAATAAAAACATTTGTTGTCAAGAATGTGGAGAAATAAAACCTTCATGCACTAGTGGTAAGAATTTGAAATGGTGCAGCTACTTTGGAAGGCAGGTCTAAGAATTTCTCAAATAGTTTAAATGTAGTTTTTATATGATCCAGCAAGTCCACTCCTCATTATAGAGAAATGAAAATATATGACCACCCTAAGTTTGGTACATAAATGTTCATTTTAGTACTATTCATAAGGGACAAAAAACAATTCAAATATCAATCAACTGATGATTGATGAGTGGATAAATAAACTGTGGTATGTCTATACAATGGAATATTCTTCACCACCACCACCAACAATAACAAAAATGAAATACTGATGCATGCTATAGCATTAATAAACCTTGAAAAATTATGCAAGAAAAAGAAGCTAATGAAAAAGGACCACATATTGTATGATTCTATTTATAAGAAATATCCGCAATAGACAAATCTATAGACACAGCAAATAGACTCATGGTTTCCTAGAAATGAGGGAATGGGGATTTGGGGATTGATGGCAAAGTAGAACAATGTATCTTTTTTGTGTGATGAAAATATTCTAAAATTGTGATGATAGTTGAACAATTCCGTAAATAACAAAAAAACATTTTATTGTATACTTTACATGAGTGAATTGTATAGTATATAAACTAAATTTCAATAAGCCTGCGTACAAAAAAAAAGAAAAAAAAAAGATAGTGGTGGAGATATGATTTGATTCCAGGCTGCAAATTCAATGACTTAACCACTACACCATGCTATCTCTATTAAAAAACATGAGCAAAACAAAATTTTTGTTCTAAAAGAACAAAAAATATAGGCTACGATATTTAAAGAAATTTATTTTATAGTTTTTGATAAAAGTGCACAAAACACTTCTGTATTAGTCTCGCAAAACTATCTTGCAAAACTATATATATGTGTATATGTATATACATATATATAATTTCTGATATATTTATAGATCTAACTACAAAATCCAGGTAATACAAAGACAAGATGTTAAACAATGCCATAATATACAGTATGTAAATCCAGATTTTTAAACTATAAGATATCAGAATGACCTGTTTTCATTTTTAGAACAGAAAAATTGCAAAGCTTCCCAAATAACAGAAGGGGACTCTATATTAAAGATATTTAAAAGACATATCAGTTTTTTATAATATATGGACTTTATTTCGATTTCAATTAAAAAAAGATAGAGATGGAAGCTTATATATGTAGAATAGTCTAAAAAATCAAAAATCAAATTTATTAGAACTAATAAGTGAGCTGAGTAAGGCAAGAGAATGAAAAAAAACAATTGTATTTCTATATACTAGCAATGAGAAGTTAGAAATTAAAATTAACTAAAATTCAAACTGTAACAGTAAAAATATATATTATTTATCCTGGAATAAGAAAAATGTAAGATAAACCTGGAATAGCTTGTGAAACCAGAGAGTAAAAACTTGTTTAAAAATGATGGGGCACATCAAATGGACACAAGAGTCCACTTGAAGGGTCTTTCAATGGCCATATATGAAACAATCTGAGTAATGAATAATAATAGTAATAGATTATAATGCATAGAAAAAATAAAATACATTTCTATGATTTTATACTGAAATAACTAAATGAATAAATAAATATTAAATAAATAAATGGAAAGAGAGCAAAAGGAAGTTTTTCCTTACAGATTTCTAATTAATAAATGCAGAAGGAA
>NW_011888798.1:5191402-5202781 GCF_000151845.1 Pteropus vampyrus | reverse complement strand
ACACACACACACACAGCTGCTAAGAAAACAAGTGGACAGTAATAAAGACTCCAAAGACAATTATCAGGTGAATAAGTAAAGTGGGCTTACAGACTCTTAATAGTAAATGTTTACATTTAAAAACTCAATATTTTCTATTTTAATCAGCTATTATTTAAGACTTCAAGCTATATAAATATATATTTTTCTACCTATCATGATTGTTTTAAACATTTTTCAATGATATATTATTTTAGAAGTCAAAATTAATCTAAAAAGCAACAGCTGAAATTTATATAACTCAGCCTTGACAATTATATAGCTCAACTTTGGGAAGAGGTTAGTGTCGTCTTAATGTTGCAATCACTTTTCTCTCTACCTGTGTCACTTACTTGGTTTAAACCTACAGAACAGGATGCTACTCAGAACATTTAATCTTTTTTTCTTATCACAAAAGACTTCATGAGAAAATTGATTCATCATGCCAGCATTTTATAAGATTTTTAATCATTTTAATGTTAAAAGTACTGCTTTCTTTGTTGAGTATATCTGGAATTATGTTTAAAACAAAACATTCAGAGTAGTTTTGAAGCTATTTTGACCTCTCATCTTATCTCAATCCAAGGCAAATGTCTTTTAAATGATAACGTACATGCTTTGTCCATCATTTATCAAAAGACATGGAAAAATAAATGAATTGCATTGGACAGCCAAAAGCCTATGGTTCATTGTCTTTTGATAAAGTAATAACATTCCGATGCTTCTTCATTACTAGTAAGAGAATAAAGCTTTGGGAGGAAAGGGTTGTATAGGATAACCAATAGAGAGCTGTTTGGGTGTTGTATCAATAATTTGTCAAAGATTCGGTAATATAGAGTTAATTCATTCGGTAATATAGAGTTAATTCATTCTGAAGGAGTATTTTACTCAAAGAATAAGGAATTTTAAAGCATGATCAAACGTGGATAATAGGAGCTTTGAGAAGATGAACACAGTATCACATTACGATATAAACTATTCTTTATTTCTATGCATTAAATTTTCTATTTTATCAATTTATAATTTGCCCAAACCATTCAGAGTTTTTCTCCAAACTTTTTTTGTAATCTGGGAACAAATTAATAATCTTTAACAGCATCCTAGACTGTTAAGAGAGGTTTTCTATTAGATTTTCATACCATTTTAATTAAATAAACCATATAAATTTTATTTCAAGATGATACAAGAGGAATTTTCAGCACACACTTATCAAGTGTAGTTTTGACACTACTGTATAGAAAATTCAATAGGCAAACACTAAAAACAAACACTCATGTAGTCAGTATAATGCTTTCTATTCCACAGTAGGAGAAAAACAGTCAGTGAAAATGTTTGATATTCGCTACTAAGAGATCTTGCTGACCCCCAAAGTTCCCAAATTCAACAGTATAAAAACTGATATATCTTTTTATTCCAGTCATCAATGGCTCTTCTTCAAACAGTAAAATTTTTGCAGATGAAAACATAAATATATACAAAATCACAGGTGTGTTTTTCTATGTAGACACTTTAATTAAAAATAAAAAGGAAGCATACCACAAATAGACTCTGAGAGCCTTTGTCACCCACAATCAGAGGAAGTACTTCACATGGAAGCAGGATTGCAGCACAAAAGACATCGAAGTTTGAGCTTTTCAGCCTAACTTACAACCGATCATAGTAAATGTTTCAGAAACATTGCTATCCTGAAAGACCTAGTTGTATATTTTAAAAAGTACATATTTCCAAAAAAATGATGTAATTTACCCGCCGTATTAAAACGTTATTACACTAGGATTTTGCGGTTTCATTTTTCAAAGGAAAAACTGAAGCACCAAGGGAAAAATAGATTTTCTTTTTACCCTAGGTTATAAGTGACATAAAAAAACAGCTGGAAAAATGTGGCAAACGTACCTCCATTTTTTATTGTGTGTGTGTGTGTGTGTGTGTGTGTGTGTGTGTGTGTGTGTGCATGTGTTTAATTATGATAGTTTATATGCAAACTTAAAGGATACAAATAACATAGTTCTTATAAGGAAATTATTTTATATATATCTTTTTTTCTGAATAAAAACTTTTGAGGACTATACTATGCCATACAACATAATTTAAGCTGTATAATAATAAAATACTTGAAAATGAGGATTTAAGAACCTCCTATTTTATATCTATAGCAAAGCAGTAATAATTCCTTTTACCCTTTGAAAATATATATTTTTTTACATCAGAAATCTCAAAAAAATGAAATGATGTCAATTTATCAGATACCTCGCTATATGGGAAAAGTTTACTTAACAATTTTTGTTGTTGTTTTTTAATTATGCCACAGTGTATTTACTTTTAAAGGAATTAAATTTTCACACAAATTCTGCACATTTTTTTTTTAAAAAGTAGCAAATAAAATTTAAGTTAAGAAAGAATGATCAGTTTTAATGTCTTCACTAAGACAATTATTTCTGTGTTTATGACTAACAAATTATGGAGTATTTTGCATGAGATCAGAGGATTAAAGATTTTTCAGTCCCTTTAAACACTTTCAAACAAGTACGAACAAGCACTAATCATCTAAAATTTGTAAATTGTAGGAAAATATTCTTGATTCAGATTTGTTTAAATATCTATATAAAAATTATGGAAACTAATGAGTACTCGTTCTGTTCCAATTCAGAAAGTTTTAGATTTGATGAAGATCGTTCTGTGGAAGAAAGGTCAGAGAATGAGAGTGAGATCTCTCAATCCTGGCAAAGTTGTCTTTAAGAAAACAAAAGACAAGAGAATTTACATGAAACCACTGAATCAACCACTTTCATGTCAGTGTGTTGTTGGAAGGCCATCTTAAGGATCAGTTTCCGCTATTAAAATGATTATCCAATTGACAAATTCTCACTCCTGTGATTTTTCAATCAGGCATTTCTACTCAGAGGCATTTGGATTAACAAATTCTCACATTTAGGCTACTTAGCCCAAGGACAGATTAGAGTAAAAATAATTAAGTTGCACCTTTTAAATAACTTTAATATTAATGCCTCTGATAGCCTATAAATGAGATCTTTCATAATAGAAAAGAAGAAAAATGTGGGGATGAAGGGAATGACTTCCATTTTTATAGTTATTTTAAAATTCAATGCTTTACTCTCTCTAGATGTTAATATACATTTATCTACATTTCAAATTCAGACACTTTGCATCTCCTTACCTGCAATTGATTCAATTAAGTATTTAAAGAATATGTGCATTAGTCCCCTCTTATCTGCAGATGGATAGATTCCAAGACCCTCACTGGATGCCTGAAAGTACCGATAGTACCAAACCCTATTGGTACAAATAGAGTTTGGTACTATTCTGTTTTATCTTACACATTATACTTATGATAAAGTGTTATTTATGCATTGGATACAGTGAGAGATTAACATCTAATGATAAAATAGCATAATTATAACAATAAAATAAAGGTTACTTGAACACAAAAGACTGTGCTACTTGTGTTCAGTGGACCTTTAAAACCAAGAAGGCTACTATGTGACTAACAGATGGAGTATATACAGCATGGACATGCTGGACAAAGGGAAGTTTCATAAATTGGGCAGAAAAAAAACAGGACCAGCATGAGATTTTATCGTGCTACTAAGAATGGTAAGCAATGTAAAACATATGAATTGTTTATGGAATTGTTCATTTCTGGAATTTTCCATTTAATATTTTCAGAGCATGGTTTGCCATGGGGAACTGAAACCACAGACAGCAAAATCGCAGATAAGGGGGAATAGAGTAATAGTCTAATATTCTACAAGGTGACATGCTCTGCTCTAATTTAATATTACCATATCATAATGTTGGTGTCATTTGCCCCACCTTTTAACCTATTTAATAAAATTTACATTAAAGATAAATGTTTGGATACACACTTTTGAAGAGGGAAGCTTATTATGTATCCTCAAAGTACTTTGCACTTTGGTTAGTTATTTAACTCTTATTTAGCTATTTCCATGATCCAGCAGCAGTATTTGACCACTCTACTCAATATGGCATAAATGGCATGAACACCTGTACAAAGTTATATTTGCTTGGGGAAAAAATATATATATATAATTTAGTAATGAGATGGTGTCAATGAATTATGAATAATTTCCATGTAAATGAAGGCAGTATAATCAGCTCCCTCGTACCAGGCAGGTATTATGTTTTTCCACAAGGATTCATTTTAGTTAATTTAGGTTGAATCATTAAGCATTACAATTTGGCAGCTGCCAGAAAGATGACAAAAAATAAGCAGTTACAATTGTTCAAGGACATGCTCTGAACTATTCAGTATATAAATCACCTCCTGACATGCATGTTAGATAATAAAATGTTTTTTCTTTACCTGGGTTTGGATAACTAAATGGTGGCTTTAATGTCACCCAAATGTTAACATCAATTGTAAGTCATTGAAAAAGTTCATTAAGTGAGCAATATTTCTCAATTAATAAATTTGAGGCATTAGATATATAATAAAAAAGGAAAAGTCAACATTCATGGAACCAATCAGGTAGTAGATTGTACATAAATAAAATAGAAATTTTTCTAAATATTTCTGACAAATTATCGTATTGTTACATTTTGTAACTTAACCTTCAGCTTTTCACCTAGCCCTAGGATGGACAAGTCATACATTTGTCCCTGGAATGTTTTCAAAACATAGAAGTTTACTAATCCTGTGATGAAGTAAAAGAAGTCTGAAACTAAGTATAAAGATTCTGAGGATTAGAGGGAGAACTAGCTCTACAACTATGAGCAAATTATGAATCTCTGAAATGAGAAAACTTGTCTGGATAATCTCTAAGAGTGCTTCTAACTTTAACAGCTGTATTATCCAAACTAAATGCTAACTCCTTGTATGTATATACAGGGCCTTATAATGTCTTTCTAAACTCTCAGACATTAGTGGTTTCTATAGACATGTTTGATTTATGTAAATAAATGTGTGCGTATGTGTACGAGTATGTGATCTTGTATTTTTGATTCATGTAAGAGAGGATTTCCAATAGATTAATTGCATTTATGCAATAACTTTTTACCATGCAATAACTTTTGTGTTTACCATGCAATAACTTTTTGTGTTCAAGTACACCTTACTTTTAGTTCCAAATATTTTATAATTGGTTATTTTCAATATTCTGTGTGAATATCAAGAAGAAAGGAAGAAAAAGAGTAAAGTAAAAAAATTTTAGCTCAAGGAAAAGACTAAAAAGAATTAAAGAGTAGATTCGGCATGAGGGAACATTAGGGAAGGTATCACAGGAATGAACAAGACTTGATCTTGATACTCTTGATCTTTAGAAACACAGTCAACGGCTAAATCAACAGTATGTGTAGTATGTATAAACTTCTAAGTCTCCACACTTTTGATGCTGCAAATGACCAAGAGAAATGCTTCATCATATTATAATCCAGGATTTAAAAGCCACCGGGTCAGTGTTTGTGGTCACTTATACACTTGTGATAGTAATTCTAGCTCAGGCACACCAGATACAACTCTTAATTCTATACTTTGCTCCTCAAAACAATTGCACTGTAATTTTTGCAGAGAATGCATTGACTCCCAAAGCTTCTTTCCCTACTCTCTTTGGGAAAACTTATACTTTCTTTATGAAGATACAAGGCAGAGAAAGAAAATAAGGAAACCAGCTAACACAATTGCTAGCAATGCAATGCAGAAGGAAGTGTTCCATTTCCAGATGGTGGTTACTCAAACTCGAATGAGTTCAGATTCACAAAACATAACCATGCCAACAAAAGATACAAGACTGTCAGAATCTAGTCATTCTTGACGCTGAATGTTCAGAACAATTTTTCCCACCATTTACATTCTAAGATAAGCTTCTAAAATCTCCCATTCTCTGCTAAACAAATCCTTCCCATATCCTGCCCCAAAATTCCCCAAGAAAGAGTTAGCTAACACTTCTATAGGACCATCCCTGTTTAGTTCAACTATTTGTGGCATTTTTCATTATAATATCATTACCCTATAAGTGGTCTATTCCTGGGGAGACTAGTGGTGGTTTAGCCCAGTTCAGTTTTAGAAAGACATTTATTCCAATATTTAATTTTATTTATGTTATTTAACCTAATTATTTTGCTTCCAAAAATAAACACAATGGAGCTTCTCTCTCCTTTCTTACAAGCTTCTATTAATGTTTGTTTTCTTCTTTTAGTCTACATATTAGCCTGAATTTATTAACTTAGAATAGTTTATTTCTCTTAATTTAACTTACTGCATTTCTCTCCTTCAATGTAAGAGTTTTCTGTTTTGTATAATATACCATGTGCTTAGTATTGAATGGAAAAAAGATGTCACATACGAATAAAATTATTGCCACACAAGTTCAGTTTTATGTTCCAACCCACCAAGCCTGTGATCAATAGAGATTTGCCACTGGAAAATACAGAGGTTTATTAAAATATCAATTTTGAAAACCGAGCAGACTGTAAAACTGTAAGAAATCAGATGCTTTTTGACATTGATCTATCTAAACTTTTCCCAAGTAGTTCATGTTTCCATTACTGTCAAGGGAGTGAAGTTAGCAATGTCATATTTTTATAACATTTCTGTAATAACATACTTCTATTTGTATTATATAACTTTGTTCAATATAGACTTTGGAATTTCTAAGGCAATATATATTTACTTGATTCATTTAATTCCTTATTTTCAAGATTTCGATCCAAATTACTTCTTAGCCTTCAAGTTTTTAATAATGATACATTATTAAAAAATAATGATAAATAATGATACATTTGAATACAATATCAAGTTTAAAATCTTAATAAATACATCAGTGTGATCTATTTTATAAGAATGATTTTTAACTTTCCCCTATAACCTTACTCAAAATGTGTAAAAATTTAATCATAAAAATTTATCAGTAAGAAAAACAATGACTTTAAACTTTATAATAAGAAACGGAGTTATGACAGCTCAAATGTTTATAATGAATATTTTTAACTTCTTATTTTGTCTTTGAAAATTACAAATGAGCAAAGTAATTTTGATCGGTTAAAAATAAATAAATATATTTTAGGTTCTAAATTGTTATGGAGGAAGACACAACTTGCCAAATCCTAATTATGTGGTTTAATGTTTTTTTCCTAGGGAAGCCTACTCCATCAAAGCTAAGATCCTCAGTTTTTCTTCAATTTATTTCCATCTACAAAGACATAACTCTTTAGATAAGGGAAGACAAATTTAACCAATTCTTATGCAAATAGTGTGTTGATGCTGGTCAGCCAATATAGTACCATGCAAGGTCCTATGTGAAACTGGCAAGGGAAACGAATATTAAATAAGAAAATAAACTCTTTCACTGTTCTTTTCGCTCTGTCTCCAGCCACCCTGGTCGCCTCTTACTCACCAGTTACGATCCCTCCTCAAGGCCTTTGCATTTGCAGTGCTCTCTGCCTGGAACGTCCTTCCACCAAATACCCACTTGACGAGCTAGCTCTTTCGTGTCCTTCAGGTATTTACTTCAGTCTTCCTCTCAATGAAGTCTTCCTCTATCATTCTCTCAAAAATATCAACTTCTTTTTCCTAAAATGATTCTTTTCTCTAAATACTTATTACTATCTAATTTATCATTTATTTATTTAATTATCTAGCTTAATGTCTGCTCCAAAATATATTCTCCCATAAAGACAGAAATTTTTGTCTGTTCCCCCGACCCCCACTACTTTTCTTTGACAAGAGAAGGGAGATTAGAGGACAAAAAAAAAAAAAAAAGAAATTTGATGCCTAGAGACAAAGAAATAGAACAAGGAGACAGGAAAAGAGGAGGAGAATCTTAAATTATTTAATGTGGATAAGAAAATTGCATAACATGGCATTGTGGGAAAATAAAACTTCCATAAAACTTTCTTAATTTCTCAATGCTTTTGCAAAAAGACTTATCTTCCTAAGACAAACAAATGTATACAATATAAATTTAGAGAATATTCATTGTCACTTTCCCCAGAAACACTGTACTCTTCACATACCATGAAAACTAGATCAGTACCTGTTTTCTCTAATCTTAAAAGGTAATATAATTTATCTCCCCAAAAGGGCCAAATGGCACCCCAGCCAAGTTCCTACATCAAACTGCAAGGTATGAGGAAAAACAAACAATATCTCAAAATCTCAAAAGGGATTAATCCCAAAATTTGGACACAATTATGGGCCTTAAAAGCTGGAGACACTCAGTTTTATCTGGCACTTGAAAACACATATTTATACTCCAAAAGGTTAGGGGGAGAACCCAGGGCCTTTTCCATCCAACCTCAAAAGAGTAAAATGTTTATCTTTCCCCCTTTCCTGTTGGTAGGAAAAGGTGAAGGTTTTCTCTGTTTTTTACATAATTGAAAAAAATCCATTGTTCTCCCTTTCTGTCTTTGACCTATAACCTGCCACCCACTTTGAAAGATTTCATCTAGCCTTGTCTTGCTGTAGGTGGAGAACCAATTCTGCATTTTTACTGTGGCTATAAATCTGGTTGTAAGTACCAATAAGGACTCTTTTCCTTGGCTCCATGTCTTATGTTTCTGTAATATTCTTAGATACAAAGTACATAATCTTAAAAGTAAAGTAACATCTCAGAACCCAGATACAAAGTCTGGTAATATTAAATGTTGATGAGAGACAGAGATCAAATAATATCATGCATTTGACACAGCTCTCCATGTAGATACAAAGAACAGAGAGAGTAGATGACCACATACATTATAATGAGGCCCTGTGTGCTCAACTGCAAAATGCTCAGGCACAATGATAAAGCACGGTATTAACAATGAAAGAAAAGTAATTTACACAACAGCAAAAATGCTAAAAAAAGATTGGACTCAGAATTTTTTTTTTTTTTTAAGTAGGGGTATAACAACCTATTAGGTAATTACTCTAGTTTTAAATGTCTGTAATTTCAATTTTTATGATCATAATAGCAACTCATGGAGAATGAGGAAATGCAGATAAAGTCTGTCATTATGTGTTTATGCAAGTAAAAAAAAACTTACATTTTGAATCATAAAACCTAATTAATGTGAATTAATATTTTTTGTTTTTGTTTTTTGCTTTTGTTTTTAATATTTTTAAAACAGTCTGTGGGGAATGGAAGCAAGAAGAGCACCGGGACTTCTCGATTGAAAAATTATTATTTTCAGAATCTATGCAGAGGGCTGCTTCAGAAATATCCTCCTGTATTTGTCAATTTGTTTTCTTTCTTACTTTCTATAGTAAGCATTGAAAAAAAAGGAAAGAGAAATAAAACATTCTGAAGCTCATCTGTCTATGGGACACATGTTTATGTCAGTCATCCTGCTCATGATCTAGTGTAATAATATATCAAAAGAACCACGTTAGTCTTGTAATTTATTATAGCAGTATATCAGCAGGGCGAGGCCTCCAAGAGCTGAGTTACAGACAAGAAGCTTACATCATTGCTCTTATTTACTTTCTGTGTTTAAGATTAATATAAAAGACAAAGTGGGAGGATCTGAAGTCGAAACTGATGCTTCTCTAAATTTTCTAAATCGCTTTAGATATTTAAACCAATGTAACTTTATTAAAAGTTATCACCTTTTATTTACTACCTTTGCCCACATAAATTAAAAAGTAAACAAATTTTAAATCTTACTACTCTTTTATAAAGATGATTAATTTGCTTATTTAAGCATTTTCTTTTTACTTCTATTTCCCCATACACAAAATAATAATATATTTGAACTACACTAATATGAGAGAGTTATATATATTTGGTATTTCATAACTGATGGTTTCCTTACTTTAAATTTAACAGAATGATAATTCTGAGGAGCATGTAGGTCTTTCTGGAGTAAATCATTTAATATTTTAGTCTTCAAACTTTAAGAAATTTTTATGATTATTTAAGCATGTCAAGTATTTTACTGTGACTTATTCTTCTATGATAATCATTGATAATTAAGACTTTCTTTCATTTAATAAATATTTATTGAGCTAGATAACATTACTTCATTCACTAAAATCTATCTCATCATAAAGCTGGGCCTATTTGACAACATAGGGGAATTGTAGTCAAACCCTGTTCTCCATTTCTCCACAGCCATCCCCTCCTCCTCCAGCATACCAATGGCACTATGTCCCTCTCCAGAAATTTCAGGATTACAAAAAATAATATATTTCAAGCAACTCTGCCACATAATGTTTGAGGACTGCCTCACTACTTTTATTATATATTACAGATATCTATAATTCAGTAAAACATTTTGTAGTTAATAACATTTATACCCTCGTTATTGAAAGTATGGAGACTTTTAGGAATAATCTCTGGTTCCAAACCAGAATTAAATCAGAATCTCTATTTTAACAAGATCCCCAGTTGATTTCAACGCATATTAAAGTTTGAGAAGCACTGGTTTGACATGTCACACATTCTCTCAATCTTAGGTCTGTATAGTGTATCTTTAGGTCTAAGAATAAGATTGAGACATTTAAAACACACTATGCTAACACTAATGCTTTTCGAATGACAAAACTGGTGGCATATATAAAAGGGTATTCATTTTTTGAAAGATCATGTACTGGTAAGATGATATATTGCAGATGAAAGAACTTGAGCCTTTGTGTTTTCTGAATGTGGTTGGACTTCTGACCTCAAGTTAGCTAATCTTTCAGTACTTCGACTACTTCACTGGTAAATTGAAATAATAATAATAATAGCTACTTTGGTGATGATTATGTGAAATGCAGACTAAAACTCTTAGCTACTCACTAAATGGCAACTGTTATTAAAAACCTTTAATGAAGCAGCTCAAACACACAAGAGTATTGATATAAAAATTTGTGTTTGGAGGTTAGTCTAAAGCCAGTTTGTCACTATCCCTGATCCTGAACAAGCAGGTCTTATTAAGGCAATATTTCCTAATCTTTAGTTACTTGAATAGTGTTGTATTAGACATGACTTATACAACATCTCAGATCCTTTTGGCCACACCTGGTATCAGAAGTCGTGACCAGTTTTGTTTTTGTTTTGTTTTGTTTGCCACCGTTAACGTGATGGGCATTTGTGTGGGCACAGTGTCTTTGCTTCATATATGTGCCTGGAGCCTCTGACCAATCCCCAAGATGGTGGAAAACTAATGACCCATGGATCAAATATCTGACCAAGAGAAAAGGGCCAGCAGAAATATTCGTCTCCTCTACTTGACTGTATTTGCCTATGGACTGTCCTAAAATGTAATTTTTATATGGCCTCTCTAAAAATGTTCTCAGGAGATAAAGCAATTCAGTGCACTTGATACCAAGATGTTACCAGCTCTGCAGCATACCTTTTCAAATATTCTCTCCCTCTATTTCGGCCCTTTTTTTTCCCCCTCACTACTGCCTCCTGGGATTGC
>NW_011888798.1:5168022-5190690 GCF_000151845.1 Pteropus vampyrus | reverse complement strand
ATTCTGAGGTGAGGCTCAGGCATCAGTATAATTTAAACTCTCCTTTACATTTAGAGTAGTTTATAATGATAAATCCCAATTTCAATATGCATGAAAATCAACTAAGAGCTTTAAAATTGAGACCAAGGCCTTATTCAAGAATTCCAACTTAAATCATTCTGAGGTGAGGCTCAGGCATCAGTATAATTTAAACAAACAAACAAATAAACCTCTCCGGGGGGTTCTAAAGTATGTTTGGGATTGAGAAATAATTCTACCTCTTCTAATATATTATTGACAGATTAAAACAAGTATGTTCTGCTTTTCCTGCCAATGGTAATATTATTCTGAAACATTTATTTTTTCATTGAACTAACAAGTTCTTTAATGTCCCCACCATTCAGCAGCCCCAACCTTAGATGGTCTGGTTAGCTGATTAGGCTCAGCTTTCTGAGGTTGTCACTAGAACCATGTGAAGCGATTTTCCTCTCTTACCCCATTGTGCTCAGCTCCAGGTCCTAATCCTGGAACTAAATACCTGAATACTTTAGGTCTCTGTGTCTGAAATGATCATTTTAGCATGCAAACTACTGGTTAGACAAATTTGGAGCTGCCACATTAATGGTCATAGGATTCTGTTTGAATCTGGGTGGAAATATTAGCCTGAGTCTTCAGTATTGCCTGTTTTTGACAAACCCTCCTTTCATATGTATAACTGTTCAGTTTTACTTCCCTCAAACATATAGCTTTAGTTAACATTATTTACATTTCATTCCATTTTTCTTTATCATTTATTAACCTTTAATAAATATACAATAACTCAGTTCATGTATCTTACTACATTTATTTTTAAATATTAGCTTGTCCTTTTAATAATTTAGTAACCTAATTGAAAATCATTAAATGTATTTTATATGTTGATGGCTAACTATATTTCTTTTGATGATTTGTTAGTATATGCTAGTATAAATTATTTAGCGTTTCAATTTTTATTAGCTTTTATATGTTCTCAAAATTTCTCATATAAATAAAAGATCTTGTTACAATAGCCTTTTAAGTATTAGGGCCACAGAAACATCTATTTTTCCTGCTAAACAGTTTTGTTCTCTTCAACTGAATATATACTATATAACTTAATAGATTACCCTTGGCTGCTGGGAAGCTCAGAAATAAATTTATACTTTTGTTATTTATTTTCAGTCATAGTATACAAGAGTAAACTAGTTGACACATTTTTAAACAGTTGAAATAATAACTAACTAATTATAATCAATTTTCTGGCATTCTAAGTGTTTTCAAGGTTCAAACACGAAAATAAGTTCAAGATATTGTCTTGAGCGTAAATAAATTCATACTGGTTTTTGTGTGTGAAATTAATACGAAATACATTAAAATTAACTACAGAACAGTACAAAAATTCAATCAGGATTTCAGAGAACAGAAAAGTTCAGTAAGGAAATTCAGAATTTCCTAAATCTAAATATGAAACTTTGCAAGCAAATTAATTTGGAAGGCATATGTTAATTTGCATGCGTGTGAACACGCATGCAGAATGGCTTTCCTTACCTTTTCTGTTCTTTTCATTTTTGTATATGAATTTCTACAAGGAAGCTGCTGGAATAGGTAGCTGCTGCTCTTTTGAAAATTCTTTCTGAAGCCTAACAAATTTAAAGTTTCCAAGAAATACTAAATTAATCCATCAGTATGGTATCACCTTCTGAAAGGACACCAGTTATTTTCTGGGTGAATACACTAGTTGTCCTGAATACTGACCATTATTCTTCTCCAGGAACACATCTCTATTGAGAAACTCCAGCTTCGGTAACATTTTAATTTGCACAACTAACCGAGCTGAACCATCATTGAAATGTATGTGGATTTAAATCAAAGAGATTGTATTAGAAATAAACACCATTAACCCTATGGCAATTACATTCTTATCTTATCAAGTAGAAATATCAGTTGTATAGATTTCAGAAAATTACCCTGAATGGCTGAGGCCTTCCAAATAGCTAAGTTTTGGTCTTTTTTTTTTTTTTTTTTTTAAATCTATTCATTTTTTCACTTTATTTGGGGAAACATTTTTATAATTTCTCTTTTAGTTTGTTCATCTATTTACTTATTGCTTCAGCAAATATTTGCTAAATGAAGCAATGAATCAGACTTTGGGCTACTTGCTTTTGGAGATATAAGGATGAAAAACAATTTCTGTTTCTTCGGATGTTAGAAGTACTATATAGAAGAATCAATGAGGCAATTTATGATTTATTCTAATTGATATAATTCATGTTCATACAAATGTATACGTGTATAGTAAAGTGTAGTCACAAAATTTTAAATTTGGTTTATTTTTTAAATTGCATTATTCAAAGGCAGTTTTAGAAGGTTTAGCATTTATTGCTATTGCTAGGTACCAGGTTGCATGCAATAGTCACTTTAACTCCTCAAAATACCCACTTTGAGACATAAACTTAGTCTTGCTTTACAAGGGAAAAAAAAATAAGGCACAGAAAAATTGAGAAAATGTCTCAAGTTTAGTAAATATGTCAAGAATCCAAGTTTCAATTGTATGTGTAATTCCACAACCTAACCTTATTAATTTCTGCCACATCATACTGCTTCTTGAAAAGCTGTATATTCTATTTTGCTGCTAAGACTGTCTACATGATTACAATGATTATTAACCAAGAGGTGGCATCATCTTATTACACATATTAATGTATAAAACGATGGATACTGAGGCTGATCTAGCTGAGTTCCACATAACCAATGATAGAATTTTGAACCAGATCAAAATGTAGAACTTGCAATTTAAATAGATTGATTTACTTTCTGAAGATCATACATCTGTTGTCTTCATAATCAGGAATTAAAACAATTTTATCTAACAGCAATTTCAGACTTCTTTTACTCCTGTCTTATTTTCAGGCACTTGTGTTTGACACTATCATAATATCTTACGAACTTTATTGTATTCACTCTGTGATAACATGTATACATCACAATTACAGATGATAAAATTTAGACAACACAATTTACCATTTTTATCTCCACAGTCTTTATTTCTTTTAGGTGGAAGACCAGTGTTTCAATGTTTTTGGCCTCTAGGAAATCAAGCCACACTGCTCAATGAAAGCAGTCCTCTCCCTTCTCTACATTTTGAAAAATTTTTGTGGTTTTTGCTTGATTGCAGAGTAGGGGTGGATAGGAGGGTGGGAGGGGTTGACGAGGAAATTCAGTCGTCAAGAACCAAAAATCTAGAAGTCCTTCAATACATAGGGCAGTTGTATACAATGAGCTATCCAGAACTCAACTCAAGCTTCAAATATCCTACAAGACAGTCACAAATGTGAAACTCATTTATAATATCTAAATTTAGAAATTAACTCACATATATGTGTGTGCGTACATATATGTATATATGCACAAAAGCATTGTTTTATAGAGTTTTACTATACACTTCAAATTTTTGAAGGAATGCAATATGTTTATAAATTGAAGGATGACTTCACTTAATTTCATTTAGAACATTATCAAGAACTCATTATCAGTTTTAAAAATCATATCACCCAAGAGATCACTACTCTCAGTATTTGAGTATCCAGTAAGAGTCTGATATGAGTCTGCTTTCTTAGCTGTCACATTCATGATTATTCTACATATAAGTAAAACACTGGATTATGTCCTCATATTTTCTCCCTTATTTTTGTGCACTTACATATTGGAGTATTCTCTATTTTTATTATAAATTAGTTTATGTATTTTCTTTATATTGTAATTTAGGTATAAAATTGAGTTTTGAAAAGTTATGTATGAAGATAGGTACAATAAAAAACTTCATATGAAAATAGAAATGGGGATGTTACAAAATTTATTTTATTAAATAGAGGAACATGGCTCTAATAGAGAATTGGGAAGTATAATTTGCATTAGGTATTAGACATAGGACATTAGAAATTAATGTAATCTTTTGGGCCTCAATTTCCTAATCTGTGCTATAATATTGGATTGTCCCAGGTAATGGTAGAAAATTTTTCAGTTAAACTTTAGTGACTGCTCATGCTGATGTTGATTATTAGATTAAAAAATTAAATTGTTAAATTTAATTGTTTTACATTTTAAAATAATTGAAACCAGAATGCCTTTTCTTTGGTGATAGGATATCGTTTTGATTTGGCTAAGTAATTCAAACATGTTGTCAGAAAATTCACTTTTCTGGGTATCAAAAAATATTCTGTAGGTTTAGAGTTCAGGACCCTGTAGGTTTTATAGCACAATTAAAACTCAATTATCATAAAAAGTAGTAGCATAGACTCATATAGATTAGAAAGATACCTATGTAGATACCTGGATTTCTTGATTAATTTATGAAATAAAATAACTGATTCTATAAGTAGAAAAGAAATATTTGGTGCCATAAAAAATAGAATAACAAATATCCTTGTGGTTGATCTTACTTATAATTAAGACCAATTAAAAAAAAATTTCTTTTCTCAAATTCTTTTTACTCAAAAGAATTCGTCATCGGAATGTGTTTATCTAGGAGCAGATATTCCTGCATCTTTCTCATTTAAAAAATAAGTCTTGGAATTTAGTATTTCTGCCTGGGAATATACTCTGGGGCGGGGGTGGGGGGGCGGGAGGAAACAAACTTTGTACAAAGTTTCTAAAAGAATGTCTGAAGTAAGAAACATCAGAAATTGCAATTTCTAGGAACATAAACAACATCTCTTTTGGAAGACTTTGAGTCACTAGGTAGCAAATGCCTTCCAAAAAATGATTAACGCAGGTAAGTGCAGAGAGAAAGGCTATAATCACTCTGTCTTAGCCCCTGTCAACTTTAGTTATTGTTTCAGCTACTGGAACAACAGAAATGACAGATACAGAACAGAAATAAAGATAAAGCAACAAAATTATTGTCTCTTTTTTTCTCCTAATAACTAGATCACTCAAAAGTATTCAGTTGTATATTGCTAATCAAAGAAGGCTTTCCTCAATAAATGTGTAGGTAGGACCACCACACAAATTAATGTAGTACTTAAAATTAGAAACATTTATCCATTTATTATATTTTTATCAATATAGGTCATATTTAAACTGTATATGCTTGTATTTTATCATGACCTTACTCTGAGATAAACTAAAAAAATAAAACCTAACTCTGAGTTTAAAAGAAAAAAAATTAAACCTATTAATTAATTTGTTAAGGTAAATATTAGCAGATAACTAAAAAAGGTACAATATATTTTTAAAAACACATTTTTCTTTGTTTTCTTTCTTTCATGTTTGAAAGGATCTGTTTTTCTGATCCACTGATCAGTAATGGTTTCTATAATATTCTTATAATAAAATAAGTGACTTATAAATATTATATCAATATTTTTCTCTTCAAACACTTAATTCCATGGTATACCATGTTTTAAAAAAATGATTTTCTGATAAGAACAAAGCTACATACTGTGTTTCATTCTGAAGATTTATAATATGCATGAGAATGTTAAAATCTTTAGGATATTATGCAGTAATTAAATCTATCAGACTTCATTCAAACCGTAGTTTCAATAATGTGCTTGAGCGTAGTTTAATTCCTCTGGATATTCAAGAGGATACACTTTTCAAACACAATTTGTAAGTGCATTAGCATTTTACTGAATTCGTTTGCTCACAATGAATAGGTTTTCAAGAATCTCTCCAAACTTTTTCAATTAATATAAATATAAATCAGTTCCTATTCATTAAAGAAAATACACATTCAAATATTTCAGATTGTAATGTTTAGATTTTTTCCCAATCTGTCAATTCCCTTGGTGATATTTGATCTCTCTATTCCTACAATTTTTCTCTACTATCATCTGCTTCATCTAAAGTTAGAAAATATACAACTGTGCAAATAATATTTTCCTTTATGTAATTATTATTTCTCTCACTATTGCATTGCCACAGTACTTTTTGATTTTGTAAGTTGAACCTTGTTTTACATCTCTTCTTATATTTCATAGTACTTTAAGTCTTTTATAAAGTTTTTAAACATTCATAGCTATACTTTCTTCTACTTATAAATATCATTCTTTTTAACTCCATGGTTTTATACCATCACATATTTCTGCAGTGCCCTGTACAGTGCATTCTAAAATGTAAAAATAGCATTCATTATTTTGGTTTGCTGACCTTTTTAAAAAATATATATATATATGTATATGTGTGTGTATACATATGTATATGTGTGTGTATACATATATATATATATGTATACACACACATATACATATATATATATATACATATATATATATGAATCAAAAGCATATATATCAATTACATTAGTACGGTTTCCCAAAGTAAACAAAATAGGAGTTATGAATGAGAATAATAGGAAACACACACACACACACACACACACACACATTCTCTCTCTCTCAAAAGGCCTGGTACAGAAAGATTACTGAAGATCAGAATAAATTCAACTGGCTACATGTGAATTTTTCAGATAAAGAACTCTTAGCTTCTGTGAAGATTTAAGAAGAAAAATGCTCCAAAAAGCATCCTTTGATTTCTAAGACTTTTCAACTCAACTGGACAGGCACATACCAAATTAAAAATTGATATTGATCACACTTTTGTACATATAAGTTAATTAAAAAGATAAAAACTAGGTAATCCAAAGTTATGAATAGATAGGATATTAGAAACACTGGTTCACTTTTTCAACAGTTGTCAGATAACAGAAGAGTTTTTAGAGTTTCTGAGACTTTTATAATATTGTTATAGTCTCAGAATATATTTTCAGAACAAATGGTATTTTTTTCCAAGAGAAATATCTTGTTTTTAAACTTTAAACATAAGCTAGATTGTATCCTTAACCATTCCTAACAGGAGATGATCTTGCTTCTCAGTTACCCTCAGTCTCAAAGTTCCATGGTTATTTTAGTAATAGATTATAGAAACAACTGATTGATCACAAAAATAGACAATTGAAAGTATAATACATACTCAGAAATTGAAATCAATTAAAATGCAATTTAGTAACAAATATAACTTATATACTAGTTGTAAAATTATGACTAAGATATAGGAAACAGTGGATAAAACAGAGTACATATTAATAGTAAATTCATGCTACTGACCAGGAACATTATGTCATGGCAACCATGGAATCCTGATTCTTGGCAAAATAGTGAGATAACTTTAGACCCAGAGACATACGTTTATCCAATTAATATAATAAAGTCACAGAACATAAAGCTGAGGGAAACAGAAGTTAGGTCTTATGCACTACTGAAGAATGGGTTATACCTCCACATAAAAGAAATATTTCAGAGTTTTCTTTGCATTTTAAATTAAAACGATCAAGTCCATCTACACCAAAGAGGATCATCTAACTGATTCATTTTCTTGAACTGTATTATTATTAAAGAGAATAAAAACAGAGAGAAACCATCCTTTTTTTGTAAAAGTTAACTGTACTCCTAAATCCATGTGACACTTATTGAAAGATCAGATCTAAATTATTTCTTTAATTTTATGGGAGACTTGTATCATAACTTTCATATACTTAAATTAACTTAAAGTAGGTCCTGTTTACCCTGAAAAATAGATTTTTTGCCAACTATGTAGAGTGCTATTTGAAAGAAAAATAAAAGTTTATTTATTGCAGTTTATTTCAGAAGCTTGAATAGAGATTTAAAGGCAAAATTCATAAAGAAACAGATTTTGTCTCAAAAAAAAATTGCTCTAGATTAAAAGTAGTTGCCTCATCAATTACCTCTCATAAAATAAAAAATAAAAATATTCAAGTGGTGATTTAAAATTCATTTGTCAGAAATGTTAGGGAAAAAAGTGTGCTTTTTTAGATACAAAATCAAATAATAGCTATATTCAACTCAATTGACATTCTATAATTTTTTGAAAGTTAATAGAAGTCATCGTGAGTTCAGAGAGGTAGACAAGATGTTTCTTGTTTGAAGTCAAGTGTTATATTCAAAGCAGAATTGTTATTAACTTTATCCTCATTATGTTCTTATACTGTAAGACCATAAATTTATACACAAGATTTTTTTTTTTAAACAAATGGAACCTTTTTGAACAGTGTCATCGGTTAAGTGTGCTAGTATCTAGATTTGCCTTGGAGCACCACAATCTTTGTTGCACAGCCTCGAAAAGAAAAGGAAAAAAAAAAAATTCACCCACAAGCTAGTATTCACCAAGATCAGGCTACTTTCATTTACTACTATAGAAAACATCATTCAATTCATCTTCAAGTATGAAATCTGTAACATATACCTGAAAAATCATGATTTTGCAAGATAACCATTTTGTTTCTAAGAAAGAATTATAAGGAAGAAATATTATTTTGGTTTTTCATGGTTTTGTTTGGGGAGGGAGTGGAGAAAGAGACAATTTAAAAAATAATCTATAAAACCTTTTTGCATCAGCCTAAAGTTTTGATGTTCTTTATTATAATCATTTTTATGAAACTAAGATAGATGTAATAATAGAAAATGCTGAATTATCTAAATCTGATAGCACCTCACATGTATTAAAAGAGAGAAAATATAAATGAAAACAGTGTTATGTCAAGATTTGATTTTATTTATAGTTAAAAGAGAACAAACTTTTTTCTATCCTGAGTCTTCAAGTAAAATAGAAGAATTTCCAAGGAATTCAATTGGTTAGAGCAGAACTATATAAAATTTTTGTTTTTCAAAAACAGAAAGAAACGGAAGCTACTAGAGACTATATAACCTTGTGATTTTTTGTTATAGTCTTATGGTCTCTGGAATCAAACTATACAGACACATATTTTTTTTTTTAAGCCAGGTAATTAGGGTACAGGGGCTTTACCAAACTTGGTAATATTCATGTAATCAGTTAATACTGAAAGTAAGGCTTAAATTCAGTATCCCATTGAAAGCATAATCTAAAAGAATTAAATAAACTTCCAACTCCTCATTCTAATATTTATTTTATAATCTTATCTTTAACAGAATTAGATTACATATATTTAATAAATCTTAATTTTCAATTTGAATAAGTAAACGTTTACATTTTCCATTTTCTAATTGTAGTTTCTCAAGAACCTAAACAATAGAAACAAAATATACATCGTTATGTTACATGAGCCATTAAAGAGGTGCTGTGATATGCCAAAACCTTCAGAATATCTATTAAACAGTTTTAGACAAAAGGCTATAATAAATGTCCTTGCAATGATGGTGGTGTCAAGTACTGATCTCTTTTGAAACAGCTTTGATGATTCTGTCTCCAAATTATTAACTTCTCTTAACACAATAGAGACAAATAGATAAGGAACACTTTTAAGGAAAATAAATAGAAGTTCTTTGTGTTTATTTGACTACAGTTTTAAAGGGGGCAATGTGTCACTTATAGCTTGATGTTTTCTTCTTTATCAGTTTCACTAAGGTTTTGTAACATGTGTCAAAATAATGTGATGCATGCTAAACTGTGGGCTCTACTTTGTAAAGGAGCAACTCTACTTAGTTTACTAAGTAAATCAGTACTTCAAATTTTGCTAGGCTTATTTTCATATCCAGTAATAAATTAAAATATCACTTGTTCAAAGGGTATTGTAACATATTAAAGACATATGAATAATAAGGAGAAAACAAATGCATTGCTAGTCATGAGGCATGTGGAAATGACCATATTTGAATCCTTAGTTTGATCTATTTTTCTATAAAAAAATACATCCAAGGATAGCACAATGATTGAAAGCACTAGGTCTGGAAGGGACCACCATGATAGAATCCTGTTTCTGCAGGAATGTGGCTTGCTCCTGGGCAACTGCTAAACTCTGTGCCTCATTTTCTTCATTGGCAAAATAGGGATAATCGTAAAAGTGCCTGCCAAATAGGAATGCAATAAAAATAAAATGAAATATAAAGTGCTTAGCATGGTATCTAAAGTACCATTCTCATTCAATGACTTAGCTAATATGACTAGTAAGTTGATATCTCTCATACATCTTAAAAAATGAGAAGAATAATGAAGAAAGTGTTTAAACAGTGAATAAATAATTTTTTTTAGAAATGTTAAGTAATTTTAAAAATTAATTGCTCATTTTATTAACAAAAACATTACCTTTCTCTTAAATTAATTAGAAATTATATGAAGATAAAAATAAGAAAACCTAGATGTGTGTAAGAATATAATAAACTTTGTAACATTTTCTCAATTTTCAGGCCTAACCAGATTTTTTTTGGGATGCTAAAACTGGTTTATTAGAGAAGTATAAGAAAATGATTATGTAGTTCTAAGTTGAGACAAAATTGGTTAATGTCCTATGGGGAAATAAAGCTGTAACCTTTAATGTTCTCTTCTCGACATTTGTATCTCCACAGGACAGAACTTTTTTCCAGTTTAATATAATTGACATTACTGTGTAAGTTTAAAGTGTACAGTGTATTGATGGGAAATGTGTATATACTGCAAAATGATTATCACAATAAGGTTAATTAAAACATCCATTACCTCACATAGTTATAATTTTATTTTTTGGTGGTGAGAACTTTTAAAGTAGACTCTATTAGCAATGTCAAATATACAATGCAGTAATGTTAACTATAACCAGCCAGAAGTATCTGGTTTGGACAAGGATAGAAAATGGAAAGTTAGAATCATAACTAGGCATATTTTTTAAATGCCAAAACAAATTCTTTAAATTATACTAGAAATATCTGATTACTAGACCACCTAGAGGAGCTATAATTGCCATACATAAGAATAGATTAAGAAGGAAAGATAAGCAGTTATATAAAAAGAGGTTGAAGTAAATATAGGATCGTTATGAGGTGTTATAGAAGTATTACTTATATCAGATCATACTAGAAAATAATACCACATCCAGGATAGTGATTTACTTGATTGTCTTTTCAAAATCATCATCCACTAGCTTCATTTAGAATTTCTCTACTGTATTATAAGGCACATATTTTTGTACTATATACTTATAATAACCCTGAAAGTTAGAAAATCCACATATTGGAAAACTAAAATTTATAAAGACTAAATGATTTGCTTATGGTCACATGACTTTTAATTGGAAAAGATAGACCAAGAATTTTGGTATAGAATTAATTGATCAGAGTTAATGCTTTTAGCACAAAATGAACTCATCAGGTCTTAGCCCATTATTTCAATCTGTTTTAAGCTTTCAACTGTCCTGTACCAGTGCTACTCACAATAGCCAGTCCACAATGATAAGGTGCAAGTACTAAAATGTAAATCAATGCACTTCTTTCTTCTTCAACACACACACACACACACATACACACACACATACACATTTTGTTAGTTTCCCTAGGATAAATATTAATCTCCCTATATAATACATGTATATATGTATATATATTATATATATGGATATACTTACATATGAATAGGTTTATATTCAATTGAATTAAACAGAGTGCTTAATGATGTAGATTAGGCATTAATAAACTGCGGCCTTTGGTTGATTGCCTATTTTCATACATAAAGTTATATTAAAATACTGCTATGCTTATTCATTTATATATTCTCTGTCGACTTTAGCACTATAAGGCACGTAGTTGTGATAAGGCAAATATGATTCATGAAGCTTCAAATATTTAGCATCTGGTCCTTCAGGAAATGCGATGGAGGAGTGAAGAGACTCGGGGTTATTTTGTCTTTCAGGCATGCACAGAGTGGGCGGTGGGTGAGGGGGTAAAGTCTTGTAACCACCAAATCTTATTCTTCTGAACCCTGAGTGTTCCCAGTTGCTAAGGGCTGCTGTCCTCATAGGATAAGGGGAAATCACTGGACTTTTACTATTCCATTCTATAGATCCTAAATATCCACTGTAAGTGTTCTTCAGGGAGAGCATAAAGTCTCTCCAACTAAGGTCTCATTTGAAACCCAGAGAAAGGAGATAGAGAATGGGCCTGATTGTGAAAGGAATTCGTTCTTTTTTTTGTCAAAGCTTAGGTTGATTTGAGGACCCCAGAACAGACAGAAGATCATTTCATTCTTTTCTAATGTTTTCATTTCCCTTTTTTTTTTAACCTAGGGCAACTAACCAACATCATTTCACATTTCAAAAAAATGATAACACCGAAGCTTATGCAAATCATTCTAACAATTCTAGTTCAATTAATAACTAGAAGAAAATCAGTTATTTTTTCTCCAGAATAAAGTTTATGAGTCAAATTCTCTCTGTGGTAGCAAATGTACCTGAAGAAAGTTTTAAAAATATTATCTACAATTATCTTTTTCACTGAATATATTATTCAATTGGATTGGTTCAAACCATTAGCTATTTTTAAATCCCTTGATGTGCATATTTTAGGCAAGTATAAAGCATATAGTTTTCAAATGTATCATGTTTAAGTTTATAATCAAGAAATTCTCAGTTAACTTACATGTCTCTGTGATCCATCATATTCACATCTTTCAATTTTTCCTAGACTTCCATCTGAGAAATACAGCTTCTCAGCACGATGGTCAATGGTGAGTCCATTTGGAGTGAGTATGTCTGTACTGACTACCACTTGGGCATTTTTTCCAGTCAGAGTAGATCTCATGATGCTTGGATGCTGTTCATTCCAGTTGGTCCAAAACATTAAACTAATTAAAATAAAAATTTTGAAATAAATCACAATGTTTATTTATAGTAAAAAAACATTAGTAGAAACATGGCAATGTTAAGCTATTAAAAAACAAAGGAAAATTATTTGCCTCTTATTCTATGAACCTTAAGGAAATTTAAGTAATAGGGGTACATTTTTTCTAATTTCTTAAATTAAGCCTGGAAACTATTTCTGAAAAAAAATTATCCTGTGTTTTTTCAAATAGTAACTTAATTACATTACGTCTGTTTGATGCATGATGAAAATTTACTTTAATCAGATACAAAAGAGTTAACTTAAATTTTCTATGAACTGCAGATATAGTCTAACTTATTAATACCTTGTTTCAGCAGACCCAGTATGATCATTTGGGAAATTGTTCTTAAACTATTTCTTTCTTCAAATAGTGAAAATCAAAATCTCCTCTTTTTATGGTTTTTTTTTTTTTGAATTCTGCATCCTCCTTTGTATATGTTTTAGAGAAATAGTTACTAAACTCTTACATTTCTTTAACATCTTTTTTTCCTCTTCTCTTTTTGTCAATGTGATATTTCTATAAATTACAATGTTGTTTCTGGAATTGCAGGGGTCGCTCTCAAATCCTTAACCCATTTCCCATTTGCCCCAAGAATATTCGCCAGCAGCGCTTGTAGCTGCAGCGTTTACTGCAGGATAACTCATGGATTACAGCCGTAATCTTATCCCCAAAGTTTGCCATGAAATATCTTACTTTTATTATTATTTTTGCATCACTCTATTATAGAAACAGTCTTTGGAAACAAATGACATCATTCTATTTATATCATTCTGTTTTTAATAGTGTTTTTTTATTTACAAAATATAGTAATTCTCGATCACTGAAAATGTCAAATCCTAGAAAACGTAGCATTCCTACGAGTGATGTTAACATTGTTCTCGAACAGTTGTTAGCCGAAGATTCATTTGAAGAATCCGATTTATGTGTATATTTCTGTTACATTAGGATTAGAGACAAGTTCTGTTTAGAAATAACTTCAAGATCAGGTTTTATATTTTGTTTTCACATTGCAAACCAGTCAGATCTGCTTCAGTCCCAAAGAGCATGTTTATGTAAAATTAAATTAATGCTGGCAGTGAGCTGATTTTTTTTTTCTAAATGGGAAATGGATTAAATATAATATTTATTACTTACAGATGTTATAGAGTGCTTTAAATCAGTGTTAAACTATTCTTTGAGGAATTCCTAGGATTCTATGGACGACCTTAGAAGTCACTGGAAGAGTAGAGAAGCTGCAGTGTTGCAATCTTCAAGTCCTAATTTTACTAAAACAACTCTTCTTTCTCCTCTTTTATCTATCGGACTGTCCCTAAGAGTTTATTTGAAGATCAGTGTTGCTGCTTAGGATATAAAAGATAAAGGAAGGAAGGAAGGAAGAGAGGGAGGGAAGGAGGAAGAAAGAAGGTAAAAAAGTAGGAGGTAAACAGGGAAGAAGAAAGAAGAGAAGAAGGGAGGAAGAAAGGGAGGCTGACCGGAAGGCTGCTTTAAATATTTGAAAAATATGTTTAATAAATACTGACAAAGAAAAACTATTTGAAATAATAATTCATATTTACAGTAAGACTACATATATCATTTCTACATATAATCATTTAAAGGCAATGTAGGATTACAACCAAAATATTTATTCAGTATGTAGTTTTTGAGTAGTACGTGAAAACTTATTACTGGATAATATTCAAGCTCAAAACAAAAGTCTATTTGCTAATTTAACTAAATAACCTCTACCAATTAAGAAAAGTTGGGTCATCTATGTTCTTTGTTAAAATAGTTCACAGTATTTTCATCTTCTTTATGAAACATAGTATTCTAAGTGAGCACATGTCAAAAACATTTTGTCCTATGAATTAGAAAATTTGCAAAAAAAAAAAAAAACCCAAAACAGAATTCCACTTTCTCGAATTATTCAGTAGTTTTATCCATACACTGTGACATTTAAAATTTAAAAAAAATATTTAAAACGTTTAAAAAGTTATGAGTTATTAAATACAATTTATCTGAAATATTTTCCTAGACTATTGGCTTTAGAATTATTGAATTTCTGAGGTATTAGTGTTTCTTTAATTTCATCTTTCATTTTCCAGGTTAGCAAACAGAGGTCAGAGTTTGAATAATTAAAGTTTAATAACTGAGTCAAGTTTTCAACTCAATTAGTCTAACTTTAAATTTTAATTACATATTATTTCTCAATAAAAATATTTTGGTGGGTTTAATATTAATTTAAAGTTCACTATATTCAAGATGAAAGTGTAATTTTGACTAATAAATAATTATAGTATAAAGCACTTATTAATTAAAACTAATCATATATAATATCATCAGTGATCTCTCATGTTTATTTCAAAATTAGTTTATAAATTTCTTTGATCAACTATAAGACATTTGTTATTGTCCTAAGACTCTTCAGATGAATTGTCAGAATCAATTTAGTCGATTCAAGTACAAGCATTATAGTTCTAGGGCTGTGATGTGAGCAGAACTAGCTCTGCCCAGGCACCTGAAGGCCTGTGTCTGTCTGACTAGGTCACCAGAGCTTTAAGGTGCAACGTTCTCTCAACGCTCAGAGTCTTTATTTATAAAATGTAGGTATTTAATTAAGTGAATTAACTGTAATCTCATTTATAGCTCTATAAGAGTGACCAGATTTAGTTATTCTCACACTGAATAATTTATATAGTCCTTTCTTCTCTCAAGTGGTCAGTGTCAGTGTTTACCAGTCTTTTATGTTTTATTCTTTAATTTTTCTTCACCACACCTATTTCTGCTCAGTAGAAGCCAGATTGGTCTGATTTTTGTTTATTTGTTTCATTTAAGAATAAAAAGATTTTCTAGTAGTTACAAATATTCTTACCAAATTGTATGCAACTGGAACTCCAGAGATATATATATTTTTTTCTACGTAAACCAAGCTTTGTTCTTCAGTTTTCATATAATTGCTTCCCTTTTGACATTGACAAAAATATGACTTTTTTCTAATTTGTTTTGTTTTTTATTCACTCTATACTATATCCTGAGCATTTTCTCTTGTCATAAATTCTTTATAAGTATTATTATAAATACCTGCACAATGTAAGTGCTGTTAAGTATCTGATGTTGAAAATGTAACGACGCAAAGAGATTTGTTACTGTTTTTTCTGTATTTTAGTTGGAGAGATCCCAGTTGTTAAAATTACTATATCAAATTATAGAAATGGCTTCTAGTTTTCAAAATATGTTAATAGTCTTTTTTTTGTTGCAAATTTATCATTTCAATTAGCTATATCTAATGTCTTTTTTATATACTTTTTCCAGCACAGTATTGTCTCTATTTTCCCTTTCATTATTTAAATTTGCTTTTACTGAATTTCTCATGGAGATGATATCGATATTTAAAGAGTCCAGAATTTAATTATTCATATTTACAATGCTTTTATTAAAAAACAGTCCTATGAATTATGAAAAACACTTTGAAGAAAACTGTTATTTTTAAAGTTAATTTGTTTTAAAAATAACATAACTGATAGTCTTTGACTTGTAATAAAAAAATAAAAATGAACTTTTTTTTGTTTTTTGTTTTTGTTTTTGTTTTTGTTTTTGTTTTTACTTTTGGCATTCATCCAGGGCTAGCACATGTGGATGGTCATCCTCTGACATAGTTATGACAGCTTCCCTGACAAACGCTCCAGGCCGTGTTTGGTCCACTGTATGTCTGGTGATGGATGAGGTAGTAGAGCTGGTCCAGTATAGTGTGTCCCAGGCTCTGTGATAAGCAAGTCCTTCAACGGAACCCACATCTGATAGGGAAAAGAAAGAATATTTACACTTTTATCTACAAAAAACTTGTCTTCTGGAAAAAAAAAGCATTTAAAATATATATGTGTATATAAATGTTATTTTATTAATCGTTTCTTCACAAACTCTGCACAACAAAAATATAATAATTGTGAAGCCTACAACTGCTAACTGATTACATGCATAAAAATGAGCTGTGAGCTGCTCATGGGAACATTTTTGCAAAAACGTGTCATTAAAGACTGACTCTTGTCACTCTCTCAAAAAAAAAAAACTTAATTGGGGAATTACCTTTTATTTAGAAAAATTATGGCTCTCTTTTATTTTCATATCTTAAAAATTAATTTTTAAAAAGTATTCAGTGTGCAAAATTTAAAGATACTTTTGAAAATCTCATGTCAGAGACACCATTTAGGTACAATCATAATAAATTTTCTCTTGATATTATGTCTGGAGAGGTCAAGGAAAAGCAAACATATCAAAAAGCCGAAATCCAACTGCACACTTACAACTATCAAAGAGTGGTAGAGAATGTTTCAAGAAATCAGTACAGAATGTTCTTTGATCCCAGTCAAATAATATGATATAAAAACAAAATAAAATAAAATCAATTGCCAGCTAAGGTATGCTTTAAATGTCGTTAGACAAAAAAAAACATGGTAGTACATACATTCTAACACATAAAAGTAACAATATGTGTGGGCGCCAGGCCTGACTGGCCCAAGGTCTGGCTATGATCCAATGTCTAGCTGTTATCCAAGGCCTGGCTGATCCAAGGCCTGACTGGCTCAAGGTCTGTCTGGTCCAAAGTCTGGCTGTGATCCAGGCCCATGGCTAGGAATAGGACCCCAGACTTAGAAACTATGTAAACATACTTCAGCTTATTGTATCATGCATGTGTGGCTGAATGCCACTTTTTTTTTTTTTTGCTATGTGAGGAGCCATGCGGTCTCCTGGAGAAAGAAGGAGAGCAGAAGGAGAGTACAAGAAAGGGAAGCAGGAAAAGTGCACGCAAGACTGAGTGCCCCATGCAATGGACTGCACTCCCCAATAGAACTGCACTTCCTAGAAGAAGTGCACTCTGCACAATAAAGTTGATGCCTGCCATTTCATTCTCATGTCTAACTTTTATGCATTCATCCAACTGGGCCTCACACCGCCGAACCTTCTGGGTCAGGTCAGCAATACCTCAGACCCTGACATTTGACGTAGTCGACATGATCGAGCCGCTTGACCTTGGCTCTGACAATATGAAAAAACAATTATTTCTTAAAATTGTGTTCCCAATCTCTAGGATAACACAGAGGAGCAGTTTTATTTTTCATAGAGGTGCTCAAGTACATCTTTAATTATAAACGAATTATTATAGTTTTTTCTTCATGTTATTTGTTTTCCTCTATTATTACTCTTACCACATTTAAGAAAAAAACATGTATAACTTTGGAAACCATACTAAGAAATTAACATTTTAACAGTCAGAGCCTTTCTATTGTTTTTCTCTCAAAGAATCTCTGAAAGGAATTATTCAACTCTTCTGAAAGTAGGTAAATGATAGGGTTATTTTTAGGTTTAAAATTGGTAAATATTTAGTTTAGTATCAATAGGATTTCGTGAGAGTGGAAAACAATATTAAAGCCATTTGAACTAGATTTATTTAATGTGATTAATTTTTTTCATTTTTTTCCTATACACAATACAAAAAAAAAAAATCCACTAATAAAAAATTTAATAGCTACCATTCAATTGAGCAGTCTTTCTGCTAGAAAACGTGTTACTTATTTTATATACGTCACTCTATGTGTAAAGCTACTCTGTAAAGTTTGTTTTATTGTTCCTCTTTTCTATGATCACAGAACAGATAGCCTTAAAGAAATCTTTTTAATGCAGATTAATCTGCTTCCAAAAGCCTATATTTTTTAACACCACTATCTAGATATGCGTTTACAGCACCTATCACTATTCTCAATCTACACCAACCAGGATCCAAACAAATGACTTATTAGTTTCAATTTATCTGACTCTGGGTGACTTGCATAACCAGTAATTTACCATGAGTAGCTTCCTTTTACACAGTCAACAAAACAATTTACAAGAAATTAATGTGAGTGATTAGTGTGGAAATCTAGGTCAGAGATGATGGAAGAAAAATTACAAAACGATCTTAATAAAACCTGTTAAGCTCTTTTTACATGAATCATCTGCTGTTCTGATTTGAGGTGAGGAGGTTGATAATGGACAAAGTGTTTCAGTTATTAATTAATAAATCATCCATTCCACAGTATTTTTTGCACTATCGAATCATTTCAAAAATTAACTCTATTAGTAGTATGAGCAGCATTACACTCCTTCATAATTCACAGATAGAATGAGAAATGGCATAGCTTTGAAAAATCCAAGCAAATCAGACTCATTAATCCATCTTTACTCTATATCTTCCACTTCAACTGAATTTGACAGATCTTTTTATGGCCAATTTTCCCTACAAATCAGGAATAAACCACTTGGTATCACCATTGAGATATAGCAGATGCTTCTTTTGTACAGTTGACATAGTTCCAGGGTTTCTATAGTAAATAATACATCTCACTGTCTAGGTACAATCTCTTAATTAACAAAGACAAGCTTTCACTACCATTCCAAAAGCAGTTTTAATTCCCTGGAAACAGAGTATCTCAAATATTTCCATGTTAGAACAGATTCTGCTTTATATTGAATAATAAAAAAAGTCCTTTTTACTTGATTTTCCCAGGGAAAAAAAGGAACAATTTGCCCTAAGGAATTATTAGAGCAGATTGAAACACTTTGAGGCTTTTATCTGACAATGCATCTTTTTCTTAACCTCCCTCACTGTATTTTTTTTTTTCAGGTTTAAAAATATTAAAAATAATGAGTTTTAGCCAGAAACCCAGACTCAGCTGAAAATTGTGTTTGGACTCAGATATGTCTTAACAAATGCCTCTAGTGGGTGTCGCCACTAATAAAAGCAAAGAAATATAAGCAATGGAAACATTGAGCATATAGTAAATTATAGTAGTGTCATTCCTTTAGGAATAACAAGATAAAACACTGACTCAACCAAGACTAAGCTAACATTGGTATGAGAAGACTGCCAGGAAAAACAAGAATTTCAAAGTTTCAATACTCTCAGGTATGTTGTTCTTCATCCTCAGGGGAAAGTCTAGGAGACCTAACACACACAGGCTTTCTTTGAGAAATATAATTTAGAAAGTGCCTTAGAACCTAACATCAATTCCTTTGTGAACGTGAGGTAAATCTTCAGGCCAAAGCTATGAAACCACCTTCTTGAGAAAGAGGTGATTCTGCCCATTTCCAGGTGTCTGGATTAGAGCCATCAGTTCCCTCCATCAGTTCATACAATGCAAAACATTCTTGACAGCAATTCACATAAACAGAATAGACAATGCTTTCTTAATGTGATATAAGAGAAATTGGGAAGTTCTTCTTGTCCACATAAGACCCAACTGTACTTTCAAGTTTCTCAAGGTACATTATTAGATAGATATGAATTTCCTTGGTTTAAGGCTGTCTCTAGATGTTCTTGGTTAAAATACTTTTTTTTGTAAATAATATTCTTCAAAGAATAACTTAATAAGTTGTTAATGATTAGTGCTTTATTATGTATTATTGTATTCCATTATATTTAATGGGCCTGAAAATGTGGATATTTTTTACGTAGAAGAAGAAAAGATGAGCAACAATTTCAAAAATAGTCTTGAAGGCTTTGGGAATCTAGAAATAGAACACGTATTACATGGGATCTTAACAGAAATGCACCATTATATCCAGTTTATGAGCTATTCACTGGTGACAAATTAGTTATTTCAAAAAAAAAAAAGTATTTCCTGTGCATTTGTCAAGTGAACATGTTTAGTCAAATTATAAATGTGGTGTACACAATTAATAGAATTGGACACATACATGTGGCTTCTGATGCCCTTATGATTCCTGTTCCAAAATGGGTAGGGCCTTCTAAATTGAGTCCAGTCAAAAGCATCTACAGTATTGATGTCTGCATCAGAAGCATATCATTTTATCCAGTCATTCATGTATGCATTTCGTCTCTTTTTCCTTCTTCTCCTCCCCTTCATCTTTTCTTCCTCTTCTTCTTCTTTGTCTTTTCTTCTTTCAACTCTGCCCTTTTTTCTCCAGATATCTGGTCTGGCCTTACTGATAACTATTTTCTCTCACATCACTTTGTTTGCTTCTGATTCAGAGTGAGAAAAATAATATAGATGTGGCCATTTAAAAATGGAGTCAGTATCGCCATCCCAGAGGAAAAGCCTTGCACATCTTGCTCCTTGAAACTTTAGAATGTTTGACTTGAGCAAAATAACATTTGGCCTGGGTCAAAGCAGCATTATGTTTCTTATCTTCCAAAACACTGTTTTAGACCTAACAGAGAAGCAGACGTCCAGACCACAAGCATTAATAATTAGGAACTTTCTTTAGAATCAGTAAACAGCCAGGTATAGCTAAAGAAAAGCTTAGCTTAACCATCAGTAGAATTTTCTTTCTTCTATTCAGGTAATTATTTCCCTTCCTTTTCTCATAAAACCCCTTGCCTTTTTCTTGTAATTGGAACACTACTTGGGTTTCTGCCTGATCTATTCCTATCAAATTAAATACCACCTACTGGCTTATATATTATTTTTCTTTGTCCCTTCCTTGCTTGTTTCTTTCATAATACTAGAATGTTCTTTGCTATTTGTGTTTCTATTATCTGTCACCCCACTAAAATGAGGACAGGAAACATGACTGGCTGTTCTTAGTTGTATCCTGCACAGCAAACAAAGTTCCATGCACAGAGCAAGCAACCAAAATTATTTGTAAAATAAACCAATATGAATTTCTACTACATTAATCCATTGAAGGCAGAACCTGTGTATTTATGCTTTAATTCTTATATGCCCAGGACCTAGAATATTGGATAAGCATATAGAATAATAATTAAGAGTACATTATCTGAATTCAGATAATGACTTTGAATCTCTGCACTATCACTTTACCAGCTATATGACCGTGGCAGTTCATTTAACTTTTCTGTATTTTCATTCCCTTGTCTTAACATGGGAATACTAATAGACCAATAAGGCATTTTCAATGATCATATGAGTTAACATATGTAAAGTGTTTAAAACAACGCTTACTACAAAGGGCTTAATGTATGTCAGCAGTATTATTATTTTTACTGTTTTAATCTATTCCAGGCTATAGACAACTAGGCTTAACAACATTGATGCTCTGTTGGAAAAATTATCATTCTTGTTTTTTCAGGAGTAGAAATAATGGCTATTACAGGGATGGATTTCTGAACTCTGAAGCCAATTTACAAACATAATTCTTTATTATAAGAAGTTGGACCTCAGTTTTTTCATTCCTCATCTCTTGTTATAAGCTCAGCCATTTAAACCACTTCTGTATCTTTGAGTCTTATTATTACTTGTAGGATAAAAGGCATGAATAGAAGCGATTTTATTTTTAAGATAGGCAGTTAATAAAGCAGGAAAATAGAGAAAGGCTATTTCAGATAATGGGGATAAAAAAAATACTGACTCTCTATAGCCAATTTTTACAAAGAAAAGGATGGAAATTATATTACTGGAAATAGAAACATTTGGTACCTAAGAAGTTATAGAATGTTTTGACATTCAACTCAATATGAAATGGTACTAGACTTTTATTTAAATAGAGATTATGTTCTGATCTTTTAAAACTAAGATATATTAAAAATTTTGTTTGCTATATACATATAATAAGCTTATTGCATAAAATATGATATTAAACACTATATTAAAATACCATAGTGCAAAAAAAAAAAAAGCTCTTTAGGCTCCCTACTAAAAATATCAATAGGAAAAATAAAGGCTCAGTTTATAACATATTCCCTATTGAACTACAGTTTAAATAAATAAAATTGATCTTTATAATTTTAAATGGAGTGGAAAGTACATAAACATAAACACACTTAACTAATGTTTAAAACAAAATGAAAAGTTAAATTTTATTCAAATATCCCAATTAGAAGCAATTATAATAAGGAGAACAATGTATTGAGCACTTACTTACTGTGCGACTAACCATGTCAAGGTGATACATAAAAATAAGAATCTACAATCTACTAGAAGAAAATCTTTTGCTTTCACTAAGATGCTATCAATTAAGTGCTAAATAATGTGATATAGATTTTAAAAACTAAGATAATTCAGAGAAGTACATGTACTTTTTCACATTAACTTCAGTCACACAGCCATTATA
>NW_011888798.1:5157869-5165197 GCF_000151845.1 Pteropus vampyrus | reverse complement strand
TAAACTCTCTATTGCTTATTCTATTTCCTTCTTTCAAACTCCATCTCTATAAGAAAATTTAGGTGATTTAAGATTGCTGGCTAACTTTATGGAGTAAATTTTTTCTTCTTAGTGGTATTATTTATCCCTCAAAGAAACTTATTTATTGTAGTTAAATAAATGAATATAATTGAAAGAGTTGGAGAGACTTCATAAGGAACATGTTGGAAGAAAAATAGATTGTCTGCATCTCAAGATTTTTGTTTTTCTTTCTTGAGAATAAGACCAGAATATACGAGCTGAATTGCTGAGAAAAATAAAGTAGATTGTTTATGTGATAGAAGAGAAGAAAATGTCAGAGAGAGAGATATTTGGGGCAGGTTATGCTGAGATCTGATTGAGAATATATAGTGTGGTATCAAATTAAATCCCTCATTAGTAACTGTTCATAAAATCTCCATAAAATATTCACTTCTTATTCAAGTTTTTTGGCTGGAAGTGTTCTTGAGAATATGGCTTCAAGGAAGATGCAAGAGCCTAAAGCTGTGCATGGGGAACCCAGCAAATCTGAGTTATGGGTACATATTTAGAGCATATTCTCTTAACATTTATATTAGATAAATAAACTTTTTTTAAAAAAGAAAAGAATGCTACAAATGTATTTCTGCATGAAGCTTTTATCTTATTGTAATGCCCTCCATCTACTCCTCCAATCATTGGAATTCCATTTACCTTGAAAAAATTGTCCTCAGAAAAACCTCTGAAGATTCCTTCTCATATTAAGCTTTCCTCTCGTCCCTTCCCACTTCTCCACATACAAAAATACTTTGTCTATATTTTTATTTACATATTTTTTCTTTTTTTTTTAATTTTATTTTATTATTAGTTTCAAGTATTTGTACATTGGTTAGACATTTCTAGTTTATAAAACTATCCCCATGATTGCTCTTTCTCGCCTCTGGATCTCTACCTACCATTATATTAAAGCTA
Organism: Pteropus vampyrus; assembly: GCF_000151845.1. Lineage (NCBI taxonomy): Eukaryota > Metazoa > Chordata > Mammalia > Chiroptera > Pteropodidae > Pteropus > Pteropus vampyrus. The sequence continues at coordinate 5,164,228 of NW_011888798.1, read as the reverse complement.
ACTGCAATCCCTATGTCACGTTCCCCATCCCCTCAACCTTCTATTAACTACTAATTTGTACTTCTTTAACCCTTTGCCCCATTCTCCTAGTCCCCCAACCTCCATCCCCTCTGGCCATTACCAGATTGTCCTCTATATCTGTGTCTCTTTTTGATTATTTTGTTCTTTTTGTGAAATCACAAGGTACTTACCTTTCTCTGTCTGACTTATTTCACTCAGCAAAGTAACCTCTAAGTCCACCCATGTCATTGCAAATGGTAGGATTTCATTATTTTAATGGCTGAGTAATATTCCATTGTATATATGAATCATAACTTCTTTATCAAATCATCTATTAATGGGTAATTAGGTTGCTTCCATATCTCGGCTATTGTAAATTGTGCTGACATGAATTTAGAGGTGCATAGATCTTTACAAATCATTGTTTTGGTTTTCTTTAGATAAATACCTTAAAGTGCAAATGCTGGCTCAAAAGATATATCCATTTTTTTTATTTTTTGAGAAACCTCTAGACTGTTTTCCATAGTGGCTGTACCAATTTGCAGTCCTACCAACAGTGTATGAGAGTTCACTTTTCTCCACTTCCTGTGTTCAATCTTCTCTGTGTTCAATCTACAGTTGTTAGTCCGACAGTATTCATTCCTTAAAAATCATTTCTTAATCCCCAAATTCTACTTCTGTTATAAATTCAAAAATTCAATATCTGAGATTGCAAAACTGAAACATATTTATTTTTACAACCCATTTAAAGATTGATTGATTGATTTGATGTGGTTTTAAAATATGTATATTGATTTTTAAGACAATTTATAAATGACTCAGGTATAAATTACTAAGAAATAAAATTGATGCCAAATTTTTATATGTTAACTATTATTTTAACAATTTGCTAGCAGAAAATAATTTTAACAAGCTACATTAAACTCTTTAGGAACCCAAATTTTATCATCCATAGTTTATAAAACAGTCAACAATTTTATTCTCCATTTACACTATCAGTTTATATATATTATGTCCTTTGATTTATTTCATTGTTCAATGATTACAAATCTTAAGTGCTTTTTTTTCTATTAAATTACTACCTGCCATCTATCACATTCAAATAATAATAGTTAAAATTTATAAACTGTGTATCGAAGATATGCAAATGCTAACTCTAACCTATATCACAGGTTAACAATGTGAGGACTCAGAAGTCACAAAGCTTATAACATACAATCTTATAAAATATCTAATTTATTGAGTATTTACTATGTGCTCAGCATTATTTTAAGAGTTTATGTTGTTTAATCTAAGGACTTAAGCATTTGCTTGGCTATTATTCTGTTTGTTTTTGTTGTTGTTGTTTGGTTGGTTGGTTGTTTTTTGGGGGGTCAGACTGCCCAGTATTGCCTCTTTCTTGTCTCAAACTCACAGAACACAAAGGCAAAATGTGAGCATTACTCTAAGAATACCACACAGATATCTTTGTTTCATGTAAAAGATGATAAGGGCAAAATAGTAACTTAGGGAGAGTCTTCCTAAGTTAGGAAAAAAGTGCTTAGCAACAAATATAGTTATAAATAGAGCTATTATAAAAACAAAAATCAGCATGTAAGTGTGATCTAGTCAATATATCATTCTTGAAGGCTAATTATTTTCCACAGCATAAGTAGTGAGATGTGAATTTAATGCTGTCTTCCTCTGATCTTTTTCCTTCCCTGATTTCAAGTTTTTCTGTGAACAAGTACTCTAGAGGAAAAAAAAAAAAAAAAAAAATTCAGACACCTCAAAGAAATTCTGTGAGCTAAATTCTAGTTGTTGCCTTTTAACCTTTTTAAAATACTTTTGGTGTTAAAAAATATTTTTATTTGAGTTTTTATTCTGAAAGTATTTATTAGCTTTAATATTTATCAACATCATCATTATTTACTATTCAGTGATAATAAATTGGAAGATATGAAAATATTTATGTTCAAAAGTTTATTGCATCTGTGTATATATTACTAGAGAAAGAGGGTTTAAAAAAGATATTTTGTTTTGATATTTTGTTTTAATGAACAAATTAAGACAGAGAAAATAAAAATAAGTCAATAAAAATGAGTTCCATAAAAAGGAGGGTTCCATAGAAAGATCTAGAAGCAAGAGTCATAAATATTAAAATTTTCCAAGAAAGAAGATGGTGCAAATTGTAAAAATGAACACTTTTTAAATGGATTTTTTCTTTTGCATACAAAGAAGATGCAAGAAATATGAAATGTCAAAGCTTTTTGAGGGAGGATAGAATTACATGACAGTAAATTGATAAGACTGAAAAATTCAATAATCATTCATGTTTTCCCTTAGGCAGCAAGAGTTGAGAAAATAAGTAAGAAACAAAGATGTGCCTTGTAGAAGACAAATATTTGGAAAAAATATTTGGAAAAAATACTTGGAAAAAATATTTGTTTGTGTCATGACAGAACAAGTTAGAAAAACAAAGAAAAAAACTAAAAAGAACAGAAAATCTGCTCATATTCAGGACAGAAAAAACTTAAGAAATACAACCCTTCTACTGCCCAAAGCAGTAATTTTCAAAAAAATAAATAAATAAATAAAACAAAAACAAAACTGTAAAATTATATTTTCTTGTTGATGAGATTGCGGTCAGAAAATGCTGGAGAAAAGGTAGGAGCTGGAAGGTGGTGAGGTGATAAGAAAACAGCCCCTTCAAACAGGGCTGAAATAGTAGTCTTATAAATTTAAGTTAGAGTTGGGGGGTTAAGTTTAAAGATCTTAACAAAATGAAAATCTAAAGATATAGTGATGTGGCTGAGGAAATTACTATTTTCTGTTTGTAAAAGGACTATCCAAAAACATCTAAATAGCTATTCTGATGGAAATGAGCATTTGCAGATCTGTGACCTGATTCCTGTCCTTCTGATAAATCACTTCTCAAGTATCTGAAAACTGAATATTTTACATAATTGCAGTATAGATTTATTTTGTAGTTTGACAAGCTTTTATTGATAATAATTTAGAAACCAATAGTATGTGTATGTGTATTACGTATATACATGCATCTATGTATATGGATACATACATATATCCACATATATAGTAGTATTTGGGAGGGCAGGAAATAAATTAGTCACAGAAATGGCAAAAATGGAATGTGGTGTCATCAAAAATGACATAAGAAAGGACACGAGGATGAAAGCTGTAAAGTTCAATGAGATTAGATAGAAATTTGTTCAGTTGATCAATCAGTGTCATTTATATGCTTTGTTTAATTGTACTATAGACCTCTTAAAGGGAACTCTCAGAAGGCTTAGAGACCTCTTTTAGGAAATGTTACAATTATCATCTTTGCTTCTATGTCTAGAAGAAAGAAATTTTGACAGAAATTATGCATTAGTCTGCTAATATATTTTTTAAATCCCTTAATTATGTGGACTTATTAAACTTCATTTAAAGATGTGTTCAAGCTTTTCTATAAATGTTTATTCTAAGTTTCTAAGTTTGAGATCAACATGAAATTCTACAAAATTAGTGTAAAAATCTTCAAGAGACAGTGATGCAACCAAGTTTTCATAAGGAAAAAAATTAATTATAAATAGTTTTATTATGAGGTATGAACAGTACTTTTTGAGAGCAGAAATGTGAACTATAAATAGTACTTATTCAATTTATTTCTCCTCTACAATCAAGTTAACTCATATCCTTCCTTTTGCTCCAAGAATACTCACCGCTGGTGCTTGCAGCTGCAGTGTTTATCCTGATAGATTACTCATAGATTATAGTTCTAACCTTACCCCCCAAATTTGCCATGAAATATCTCATTTTTATTATAATTTCTGCATCACTCTAGTATATTGATAGTCTTTGGAAACAAATGACATCATTCTATTTATAGAATTTTGTTGTTAGTGGTTTCTCTATTTACAAAATATAGTAATTCTTGATTACTGAAAATGTTAGATGCTAAAAAATATAGCATTCCTACGTGTGATGTTAAATTAACACTGGCAGCCAGCTGCGCTTCTTTTTTTTTTTTTTCTAAATGGGAAAGGGGTTAAAAATGGTGATCAGATTTTTTATATAGGAAAACCATCCTATACTCTAAAATTAACATAAAATTTTTAAAAATAGGTATGTTGATGAACTATTGGGATTCTTTTAATAGTATATCTCCATTAAACAGTTGCTAGGTTTTCTACTTTCTATATTTAATATTGTTACTCTCATTATTTTCTCAAATTTATATTCCTCTATTGTAATTTGACAGAGTGTACATACATAAGGTATAAATATAATTTTTACCACTCACAGAAAGTACTGATATTATAAAAATAATCCATTGTATCAAGAAAGCACAGAGATATAAAAAAATATTTTTTCACTGACACATTGAATTAAAACACAGAAGATGTTAGATGCCTAATTTAACATCTGTTAAATTTATTCTACCCATGAAGCAACAGTTTATGATTTTCAAAGGAATAGCACACTTAAATACGGGAGCATTAATGCAATCTGATATTAATATACAAATACTCACATTATTCACCTGCCACTGACATTCTGAATTAAATCAGTAATGGGTTGTGTAACTGATTAAATATCTACACAACAGAAAGCAACAGCTTATGATTTAAAGAGGTGCTGGTAGAGTGATCACATCATTACACTGCCAAACGCCATCTATCACTTTTACTGAACTTAACGAAGATGGATTACATTCCACAGATGAGATGCAGCCTATAAATACTGTCATACTGATCTTCATCTGACTTTCCTAGAGGACAAGCAACAAATCAATAATTTAAGAAGTTATATTAGAAATTCAGTGTTATTCAGCACTCATAAGAAATCCTGTAGGGCATTATAGCAACAAATAGCCTTAATTAGATGAAATCTATTAATTTAAGCTTTTCCTTCTAAGTTAACTTATTTTCTAAGTTTCATCAGGTTTAAGAGAAAGCATTACCACACTCATATTTTCAATCAAGTCTGGTTTAGCACCAAAAACTTTTTACAACAAACATTTATTTTACTAAGCGCAGTATGCTTCTTGACTTGAGTTTTGAGCTCATACGGGTATTTACAAATGTATGACATAAAATAACGGTCTTAGAGTTACTATGTTGAAACGCCGAAAGAAACTGAATACCATAAAATATGCATAAACAATACATTCATTTTACAACTTCTGGATTGTTTTAATAGTATTTCTCCATTAAACACCTGCCTGAGTCTCTATTTACAATTTCATTTAGCTTTCACAGTTTACCTTTGTGGAAACTGTCTGTCAATTGTTTCAGTAGTCCAATCACTGGGGACTGGATTGCTTTCTGTCAGTCTGCTTGTATAATGTTATGGTAATAGATAACAGGTGGTCAGTATCCATCGTCTGAGGTGAAGATGATGTTTCAGAAGCTATAAAACATCTGAGAAAATGCTTTAACAGTTCACACTTACTACTAATTGCACCATTAGAACTTTAATTAATTCTTTACCCTTCCACTATGATCCTTAGAGATGACTATAAGGCAGGAAATCATTCGGAACAGAAAGAAAGAATCTAAAGAGACAATAATGAGGTATAATAAAAGAAAGAATGAGTGGCAGAATGGCTAACATTTTGCTCTGAAACTAGAGGGAGTTTGATTGCTTAATCAATTCTGTATTTGATAATGCCCCTAAAAGAGAATCATTTTTTAAAGAGTACCTTAATTCTGAGAACATGTTAACCACTGCTTACATTTAACTATCCTTAATTTACTATGTCTTTGAAAGTATTCAAAGATGCTCCCCTTCTGATTTTAATGCATCAGTAGTCAAATCCTCCCAAATAAGAAATAGATCATTGAAACATGAACAATCTTTCACTCATGATGACCTGAATATTTTAAAAACATGGCCTGAGAACATGTTGCATAAACATGGAAGCAGCATTAGACTCATAGTCACCAATATGATATTTGAGCTCAGGTTAATTTCTACTTTGGCATCTTTGATTTCAAGTTTTTAAATAGCAAATATTTGTATATATTCCATAGTAGATAGTTTTACATGTCAATAACTTCTGATACTTTTAATTTTGTAATTTTAGCTGTTAAAAATATGCTTATAACAATTTATTTAAAATGTCTATAGTTTACAATAATTCATTTAAATAAAACTAAATAAAACTGTTAGCAGTAAAATTGATCTCAAGGAAAATAAAGACCAGAATATTTAAGAAAAGCTTGCATTTTGTTTTAAAAAAATGAAACAAATACATTGTTTTTCTTATATAGTACACTAGATAAAAATTAAACAAATATTTATCAAGACAAATGATATGAAAAACATACTTCTCAGCAAAGGTCCAAATAGTCATCTAAAAAGAAGTCCAA